>NW_028259154.1:14545454-14848484 GCF_977971745.1 Zootermopsis nevadensis | reverse complement strand
TGTCGTGACTTCCATGTGAGCTTGACCTATCCGTGAACTCTTTTTGACTTCAGTGTGCTCATCCAGGTATTTACGGTTTAGCAGAAATAAGCGTGAAATATGTGACTTTGAGAATTTTAGAGAATTATATCTGGTAAACTATTGGGCCGATCTTGTCACTTCCATATGTCCTTGACATGTTTGTGACCTATAATATATATAAGTATTTTAAGGAAAATACCAGTATTTCAGCATGAGAATAAATGAACCGAAATTAACAACGAAAAATTTAAAAGGATCTATCCAGCAAACCCTTAGGGTGATTTGGCCGTTACCTTGACATTACAGTGATCTCTCCTTGCCACCTAATTTTTGTGAATATGGGCAACAAGGTATGTGCAGTTTGGCAGAAATAAGCTTGAGAATAAATGACTATGAGATGTCTTTGAAAACTTTAGAAGCGTCCACCCCGGAAACCCGTTTGCTGATTTTGTCATGACATTGACATGGCCTTACCTTATGCGTGACCTCAAATTTACATGAGTTTGGTAACTTATATGCGCACGGTTCGGCAGAAATAAGGGTGGGAAATAATTATCCAGTAAAGAACCTGACTACTTTGAAGCTTCTATCTGGAAAACCCTTGGTGTAATCTTGTCGTGGACTTCGCATGGCCCTGACCTTTTTGTGACCTTAAATTCACACGATTGTGATAATTCAGTTACCTACAGTTCGGCAGATATAAGAATAAGAATAAATGCCCTTCATATGACCTCGAAATATTTAGGGGTCTGTGATCGGCAAACTATTGGGCTGATACCTAACAGTGACCTCAACGTGTTATGAGAATAATCACTCTGATACTTACGGTTTTTAAGACGCGTCATATCATGTGACATGTATGTGTATTTAAGTATCTCTTATCACCAGCAGCAGCATGTCAATGTCACTGAGAATGTTAGTGTCATGTAGGCTTCTATTCGAAGGTAAGTGGTTCAAATGGGCTGCCTGCTATCCTAACTAAGATGGTTGTTGGTTTTCTCAGTCTTTCAGACAGATGTTAGGATAGTAGATGTGAAATAATTCAGAATCGTATTCTTCCAAATTCTTGCCTACTCGCCGCTTATGATTATAACTGTCATTACATGTCAATTTATCACGGTATATTTTTCTGAAATACATTCTAATATCCATTCATATATACTTCCGCCTAACTAGTAGAAATTTAAGGCTGTTTTCCAAACAAAATGTCCTGCCCATTCCGTTTCTAATCCGTGTCCTCGCTTCCTTCCTGTATGCATGATCATTACAGGATTAAAGTCATAAGAAAACTTTTATTTCAGCTGCACAAACATTTCCTTGATTCTCGCTTAAATAGGGCTCGCTTTTTTAACTGCAGTCATCATCAAACAATTTTCTGATTTACTGAGTTTTATGAAATTTGTCATATTCAGATTTTCTTCGGGTATGGACACACACACACAAAAAAAAAGTGCAGATGTGACGTCATAAGCGTTCTGTACGTTTTACAATAAAGAGATCAGACTTCAATAAGGAGCTGTTAGCAGTTTCCGATATCTGTCGGATTCTGGTATCGTCACGGAGAGAAGTCCCCGCCAGGAAAACTTTAGGATTTTTTCTCTGACAGGATATCTTCTGTTGTTATCACCATATTATTAGTACTACACGTTGTGTAGTACGGGCTGCTGATAGAGCGTTTTTACGTAAGGGAACATAGTAGAAAGACGTGAGAGATTTCAGGTTTTAACGACTGTAAGTATGAAGATGTTTAGTAGGATATCACGCCGTGTAGTCTAGTACAAATTGCCTGACGATCAGAGGTGGTTCCTGCATCGTTGGTCGATTTCTACCAGACTACATGGCGCAACATCCCAGAAGATAGTCATGTTCATAAAAGAAAGGTAGTTGGCTCTTAAGTAGCATGCAAACAAAATATAGTACAATAGACTACATACTTAGACGCCATAGGGTGTTTAAGTGGTTACCGACTTTTCAAATTAAGGTATCATTTAATTCCCGGTATCAATGTAATAGAATGTTCAGTGTGTGCGCGTAAGTGCGTGCGTGCAAACTGTTTAACTTGTTACATATATATATATATTTCGCAATAAACCAAGAATCAGATCGAGAAGATAACATTAAGATGGATATTAGAGAGATAGGGTGTGAAGATGGAACTCCATGATTGTGTCCAATGGCTGACCTTGGTGTTAGCGGTACCGAACCTTAGAATTCTGCTACTAGGTTTTCTGTTGGCCTGATCTCGTGTTAAGTGGGTTCATTGTTACAAACAGAATGTCGCTTCCTCGGGTTCCGAATGGAGGGGAAGGTCTTCCATATATGGAGCGTAGCTGCGAACATATTGAATACGCAGCAGCTGACAGCCGACAAGGGGTAATACCGCGGAGGGCTAACACCTCCCCTGGCTAAGAAGCTGGCGTGTTACGAAATGTTACGCAGGCCCTTGGAATCAGGCAGTTCTTTGGAACTACCGTAGCGACGTAAAATTGTCGCCAGATTTGGGCTCAGGATGTGGACCAGCTGCGGGCTCCAGTGAACACAGTTACGAAGTTTCGAGTTCCATAAAATGCGGGGAATTTGACTAGCTTGGCGTACTATTAGCTTCTGGAGAAGTAATTTGCTGTGTGGGGTAATTTTACTTCGTAGTGGTTGTGACGTTTACGTTCTTAGTGATTTCTATGCGCTGAACCGTGGTTCTCATTGCGTGTTTTAAGTTTTATTGAGAATCAGGCAACTTAGCTACCCGCTTTGCGTGTTTCTTAGTGTCTTACGCTGATCGTCATTAGGGATTCTTTGCGTTTCCAGTTGTTTGCATGGTAGCCTACATAAATATACGTTTTGTCATTGCACCATTAGCCTACATTGCTCGGTTTATAAAGTGTAGTATCATTGTGTGCTTGGGTCCGTGGTCTCTCTCCGCTGCAAGAAATTCTGAACCATCTGATGAATATAAATATTGTTCTATCTAAGCAGAACACATTTTTAAACTCCACTAAATTTTAAATCAAGAAGACAAACGAGTGATGAATTCTTGCCCACGGAGAGAAAAAGTTATGTGACTCCGATGTCGAGGGTTTGTATCCGATATCGTTCAGCCGATCAGATTATATTATTACCAAATATTCTTATTGCTCTTAACAAATTAAGTTACAGAGTAAGAGTCTTAATAAAAATATGGAGGCGAGATCTATGTGTTTGGTTTTCATCTTCATCAAATTTCAAGAATTGGGCCTATTGACCTGTTCCGAGACAGTTGCTCAAGGCACTGGAATCGGTACGATGCAAAGGTAGGTAATATTCGTAGACCGTCTTAATGAAGTGTTCACCGAAAAGAACTAATGTTTATTTATTATGAAATAATTTCAGATTGGTCTGGGCCTAAGTGCAAATTGAATTTCGTGGACTAAAATATAAATATTTAGCATTATTTAGCACATACATTTCTGGCCATCGTTATTATGTGCGCTATTTTTGTAGTAGACGACTTGTGTCCTACAGAAAAAAACGATGTTATGGCATGTTAACAAGCTGTGACACTTGTTAGAGAGCCTTTCTCTGATTTTTACTCGAAAATTCGCAAAATCAACCGGTCTCAGGCTAGCGGATCAGTAAATTACGTTACGCTCCGCTTAAGCACTTCTGTTACAGACTATCTTACTGAACCCTACTTTCCAAGAAGTGGAACACGACAGACTTCAGTTCATATATTCTGTCGTCTTAACTTGATTGAGAAGTCTGTTCTGGAAAATTCGTTTTAAACATCGCATCCAATAGCAACTCCATTATATCCATCAATTTCATAGCCTTGTAATTGGAAAAGAAGCCCAACTATAAGTACCACCTGCTTTAACAGTCAGTAACTCCGCATTTTTTGCTTCATGTGATTTTAAGTGTAAATAGGAACTATTTCCTTAAACAACATTAACAATCAACTGATCATTATAACGGTGGTGTTGCGTTTTCTTCGAGGTACGGACTGAATTCTTAAATATTAATTACACGATCTTCGGTTTCAAACGGGTAAGAATGCAAATGACGATTATCCTGCATATTTATTTCTTTTCATCTTTTGTTACTACCTTTGTTGTAGCAATTCTAAATAAGCTAAACCTGTTAACTTAATCATCATTATTATTCTACAGATTTTCCTGGAAGTACTTAAGTCAATACTAATTCCATTAGTCTACGTCATTATTTATTCCCTTAATCGGAAGAGATCCTTAAAAGACATTTACATGGAGGATAACAGCAGGGACGTCATTTATCTTGAAGCCGCCGCGAGAGGTGTTACCCCCCACCCCTCTTCACCCCTAAACATAACATTAATCGCGAACATCACCTAACGTATTTTAAATCCATTACGTATGTAATAGCGTGTGGGGCTTAAGGCGTATCCAAGTCTTAATCTATTAATCATTTCGAAAGGCTGACGCTTGATGAGGGCAGAGGGAAGAAGGAAGCGGTTCATCGTGGCACCTGGTGTGTTCATGTTGCCTAAACTGATTTAACTCAGGGATAAACATTCTCAGCATAACGGCCACATCTGGCAAAATCCTATCAGAGGCTGTTTCCTTCCAACAATTTAGACAGCAAATAGCAGTATTATGGGCATTAGTTATTCGATTTTTGTAAACGTTTTTGTGAATTGGATGACATCCGAGGTCAGCTGATGGTGTTTGACGACAAGGTGCTAAGAGAAGGGAGGTAATAGGATAATGTACAGACTTAAATAATTGGAAGTTTAATAAATTTAACTCTTTATTAAATATTGTCATAGTGATTAAATCAAAGCACTTAACGTGCTACGGTTATGTAGCACAAATGGAAAATATGCAAATATATACAAAATTTCGGACGCAAAACCTGCTAGTTACAGAGATAACTTGGGAGACCTGGACAAAGAAGAGTCGATATTGAAACTGTCCTAAATATATAGGTATGAGAGTGTGAATTAGATTTCTCTAATTCAGAATAGGGATCTGTGGTTAGTTGTTTCAATAATTTTGTAGAAATATCTTAAAGTATTTGTTTTTCGTCATAAATTTTGATAAACAAATCTCTGCGCCAACAATTTTTTTACAAAACTAACAGAATCCCAGTGGCTCTTTGACACACTACTTCTAAATCATGGACACTCGTGATCTAACACGCGCCACATAATCTATAATTTCAACTTCTGCATGTAAACAGGAGTCCCTTTATTTGTCAGAATTCTTATAACTTACGAAGTTCTGAAACCGTCGCTAAGTAGATTATGTACTTCCACCACTGTTTCTTTATATCCTAAATAAACTTAGTGAATAATATTTTTAAACGTGTAATTACTGTTTCTTTATGTAACACAGACACCTATCTCTGAATACAGCCAAACAGAATTTTTCATTTGACAACCACTAGTTTATTATTGTTTCCATAGAGGCACTGTGAACTTCTTTCGAAGAAAGAAGCTTGTTTGATCAGCCCTTGAATACTGAACAACGATATTACGGAACTGCCAAACACCAGGACGCTTTGCTAAGCGCTAAATATAAAGTAGAAAAATGTATTCGGGTTGTGCCATTAAATGCATGTTATCATCAACGTCGTTTTGGATTCCTCCAGTACCCACAAAATATTCTGTTTGGTTTCTCTTAACCCTTAAAACAGAGGTAACTGCTTATGCGAGATTCTTAAACATTCACTAATTATGCAGTTTGATAATAAACTGTTTTGTTAGTTTCTTATGATCCTCGAAGTAAAGAATATCTGCTTCTTAAACAACATTGACCATTTGGTTTACGTAACGGGGATGCGTTTTTTTAAACTAAGAACCAAATTTTTTCAGTATTTTGTATATGAACATGATATAAATTTATACCAAACGGTATTGATGTATCCGTTACTTTTAAACCTTTACGTTTTAATCTTGTATAAGATTGGTCGGAATCTCAACAATATTACACTTACATTTGAATGACTATTACAAGGGAAACAACCAACCACTAGCAATTCACACGACTGAAGCCGGGTTCGTGGCAAATGTAGGACCAGCAACACAAAACCGTCCGCCAGACTCCAGACTCACACCAAACTCAGATTTCGCCAGATCCCGCCACAGGCGCCACCATAGCCTCGACTGCATTTCTTGATACCACAGTCGTCACCGTCAGAACTTAATTTTAATTTTGCGTGTGTCGCATCATCGGCGCACTCGGAAGGTCAGTAGTGGCGGACATTGGCATTGAAGTGGCGCTGCTTCCCAGCATTTTCACTTTCACCCTGAAGATGAAGGCAGCATGTTTCTCCAAAGCGTTGACATCTACCCCTCAGACAAAAATTGACGAGAGAAACTTTGCGTTTGAGTTGCAGAATGTGGAAATACATGTCTGTTTTGTCGACGTTGCGAGATTTGTGGGTCTTAGGACGCAGTAATCTGAGGCATAATCGCTGGCAATAATTTCTCTGCATCGAGACCAGTCTGTTGATTAGCACGTGCACCCGCAGATCGTACTTTATGTACTGGTTGTCACATGAGCCCATGTGGAGCTCGTCTTATTTCTAGAGATCAGTGCGTCTGTCATGGCTCCTATCCGCCTCTTCAGTTTTGCTCTGCTACTTGCTTTCTATAGCCAGTGCATCAGTTTCGTCTTACTTTCTAGCTTCATTTCTCCACACTTTTGTCTCTCATATATTTCTTTTTTTCTTCCTTCCTTTCTTTCTTTCTTTTGTTCTTTATAGTTAAATTTCATACTTTTTTCTTTTCCTTAAATTCCTTCCATCCTTTCACTATTTAATTTTGTCTTCCTTTTTAATTTATTTTTTCTTCTTCTTTCGCTTTTGTCTCGCTCTTCCCTCCCCCTTTCCACTTCTTTCCTTCTTTTTCTTTTGTATTTTGTTTCCTATTTTGTTTTCTCCTTTTTATTCCGTTCTTTTATGTTTTTAACTTTTACTTTCTTCCATTCTTTATTTAATTGTTCCTTCTTCCTTTTTCTCTCTCTCCATTTTCTGTAATGCAGCCCATCTATTGTCCTCTTCATTATTTTGCTTCTTCTTTCAGTCGTTCCTTATTTCTGTTACTTCGTTTTTCAATTTTTCTTCCATCTCCCTTCTTTGTTCTTGTTTTCCTTTTTCTAATTTTTTCTTTCCTCCCTTCTGTTTTTTTATGTTGTGTTTTGTCTTTTTCGTTTCTTTTCTTGTCATTTTCTGTCTTTTTTCCTTTCTTTTTTCTGTCTGTACGAAAGACCTGGCACTGGGGACCCCCTTCTGTAACATTTTCACCGCAGCCCCAAACATTCCGAACATCTTGTATCGGAGCAATAAAAGCTCCTTTCAGTACTGAATCTTCAAAATTTGATGACAATAGATACGTTGTGGACGTGTGTCTTTTATTTAAATTATTTAATACAACATTGTAAGAACAATATAACACAGCTTAGCACTTACTGACTATACTGTTTTACAGATTGACTAATTATTACTTGTGCGCCAGCAAGAACAAAGCCATCATATATTTTGAACTCTAGTAATTTATTTTTTGGCAAATAGATCATAAAGAGACGTTCGCTGCATATTTCGAGGTATTTTGAAGAACTTGAGGATCTCTGCTATCCCGACCAAGAATCGATGTGGATACCTCCCATTGTGAAGTAGCCTTTAGAAGGAGAAGTGCTGTAAAACGGAGCAGCCAAAGGGGCCCGGAGCTGTGCTTTGAAGACCCGGGCCAGGTCGGCACTAAGCTTGTAATCCTTGTTCTGCTCCTCCTCCGTTATGTTAATTTCCTGCGAACCAAGGTGGAAATTGTAACCAAGAAGAACGCGGCTTAATATGACCAAAGCCTCTTCTGCGGAAGGGGAAAAATTCTGGGCTGTGTGTTTCCAGCCTCCACTTTAGAAACTTCCCAATGCAATTTTAAAGGATACGTTACACTCAAAACAATATACATATTGTGGATAACATTCATGGAGGAAAGCAATAATTATTCACTGAAACAAAGGTCACGTTGAGAAGATGGTCAAGAATTTGTCTCTCGTTTAAGATCTCGAAATTCATCACCGTCTTTATATCAGCCCACCTCTGGACTCTATCCTTATCCAGTTTAACCCAGTCCACATCCTCACATCCCATTTCATTAGAAAACATTTTAATGTTAACCCATATCTTCGCCTTGGTCTCCCAAGTCCTCTCTTTACCTTAGGTTTTACCGCTGGGGGTTTGTAGTTATCCATCCTCCATATCCTTCATCCAACTCCTTTGTTGGATCAGTGCTGAATAGTACTTCCTACAAATTACAAGGCTATTTATTATGTAATTTTCTCCTTCCCACTGCTGCTTCCTGCCTTACAGGTCTAAGTGTTGTCCACAGTATCTTGTTCTTGAACAGCCTCAATCAACTCGATTTCGTTGAGTTGTGAAACCATGTGTCACACACATTTAAACTAACAGAATTATAGTTTGGCATTAATCACTACGTTTATACACAACATATGGTAAAACAAAACGTTTTGAACTCAATACTATAAGGAATTCTTTCTGGCATTATTATTTTTAGCGTAATTTTTAATTTGTTACTAGTGTTCCACAAACATTGTATCTTTAGCCTCTTAAACCTTTGTGAGATTTATGTTTAATATTAAGCCAATTTAACTCATTTCTTTATAGTTTGCCTGCGAACAATCAAAGTGAAATTTCTGATAGTATCTCAGAAATCTGAGGAATGTAATGTTTTTGTGATCTGTAAGAAAGTAAAGTAAGCAAGAAGTTTTTAACAACCTAAGAGGCAGTCCCTTAAGATTAACCAGGTAACCCTTCAAAGCCTAGTATGAACTGTAAGTGCAGCTTGCTTTCACAGTCAGTAGGTCTTTATCTTGTTTTTATAGGATTTGTATGATTTTCTGTGTAAACAGCTATTAATTCCTTAAACAGCCGAAATAATTTGTTCTTTGCAATGGTAAAGCTTCGTGTTTCCTTAAATATTATTTAGACGAGCCTCGGCTTCAAGTGGTTAAACAACGTAGGTATACATCACCTATTTCATCTATTCATCAAAGTCAAGTGTAAAAGTTGGGATGTAAAACTGTAGAACTTTAACAAAGACGATTTATATAAACAAATCGTTTCTCCCACTAGGGGTAACATTGGTGTACATCAGCAGCTCAGATTAGAGTGAGCTCTTCCCCGTGAATTACGGGTGCTTTTATAGGTGTTTAAACAACATCTCTTTACAAGCAATTGCGTGCATCATTGTAATAACGACCAGTGTATTCATTTGCAGTGTGCCAGGGTTACTGCTTAACTGCTCCCACACATACGGGATATGGGATCAGGGACAAGGCATTACGCTCGTTATAAATTATGCACGAAGCGACTGATATGTATTCGAAACTGTTCTGGTGCTCTCGTAAAGACTCCGAAAAACGAACAGTAAATCATAAGTCAAGGTACACTATCATTCCTAATTCGTACTGTCAGAAAATATAGTCTGATTAGACAATGGGCGTAAGGTGAACGGGTTATGTAGTATGTGTAGGAGGAATGAAACATACATTAAAAAATAGTATGAAAAATTTGGTTCTGGGTTTTTGGAACCCACCCCAAAATTATCTTATACATTTTGGTCAAATACAGTAGGACTTTAAACTGTAATATTGATAGACTTTGTAGCGTCTTGTCATGTTTTGCTTTAGTGTGGTTGTATATGCCATGAAAGAACTGTGAAATTTACAGCAAAAAAACATTGGATTAAGTTGCACTATTTCAGGATTCAACTCATATTGCATTTTTAATTTGAGCTTCCAAACTGAAATGTAAAGAAGATATGTATTAAATACGTATGTATGGTTTACAGTAGCATAGATGGACGCTTACAGTTTTAATTTGCTAAAAGGAAACAATAAAAGTTCCGAGTAATCTCAAACAGTCCATCAAACTTGCAGTATCACGACGTGTTAGAAAGAATTTTGATGGGACCTGTATAATTAAAGTCCAAACTGATCGAATCGTTTCACTAATAGATGAGTCACTGATATACTCTCGTTGTGTGGTATCCATACGTATGTACCAATGTACGATTGTGAATTAATTATACTTATGTCGTTTTAGCAGAGAAACCTGTACAGTGATCTACTCGGTTTATAGCTTGTACGAGCTGTAAAGGCGTATTGAGATTCATGGGTTCGTACTTAGTGAATCCCCGAGATGGGAAAGTAATCCTTTGAAGGCTATCAGAAGTAAGGCGGCTGAGAGAAAGCAGGAAGCTGTGTTGAAAACAATCGTCACCAAAATGGCGTCGCTAGGACGCAAAGGGTGGTGGGTGAAATTGAGACATAAGGCACTAACAGTAAAACGAAATGGTCGACGTAACTCTCCTCACATACAAACGTACTTTTCTTCTTTTCAGAGAAAGATGTTTGTCGTTACAAACTGGCCAGAATTGTGCAGTTGTTGTTTCTAAATTGTCTCTGTTTATAGTTTTGTTTTGTAAACGGAAAAACCTTAATATTTGGTTATGTTTATACTTTGTTCTATGGTGTGGGGTTTGCGTGAAAGAAGAATTTATTATTGTACTTACACTAAAATCTATATTTGTGTTAAGTTTTGTATTTTTAATCTCTATTATTCACTCTTTAGTGTGAAAAGATTTGAACTTGACAAATTTCTAACCGTATGTCACAGTAATTGTAAAAATCTCAATAAGTAACTTCTCTAAAAGGCACAGGATACGTAGTTATAATTACACCCCTCTTTGTTCTGTGTGGTATTTACATTTCATAACAACAATGAAACGTAAGCTGTACTTAAACTGTCTCAAGGAGTGTCTGTCGTCAGTGCCAGGAACGTACAAGCTCGTCGTTCTTGGAAAGCATTACTCGTTCATTTACTGAAAGAATTCCTCGCATCTTATGTATCTGAAGGCCTTAGGTAATAAGCTTTATAATTTAGCCGTGGACAGGATATTAGTGCTCCTCATGATGGTGAAAAAAAATCCATCGATATGAGAAAACGCAGAAAGGAAAAGCGCGTATAATGTGAGTCATCGGTAACATGAACACCGTATAGCTAATGAATTTGGATGTAAAAGAGCTCTGGACCGAAAGTCTCGATGTTAATCGGACACAGACTTAAGAATAAGAGAATAGAACTTATTACTAATTAAGATTATTTGTTATTATTATTAATTAAATCAGCCTATGGGTGGTATATAAGCAGCCAGTCAGTCAGATAACCAGACAGCCAAGCAAAGAAGCACATCATGGGCGAATTTATTATTCAGTCAGGAAATTTTGTATAAACATGTTGTTAATTTATTTTTGTGAAAATATATAATTTTGTAGTCATACTATGGCTTCAGGGGCAGAAACTGGAAGTTTTCTGTTTTGGAGAGGAAACAATGTAGAATAACGCTTTCTGATGCCAGTTCACAAGGTTGAATAATAAGTTCGGGGGAAGGGGGTAGTCCAAATGGTCTTAGCTACACTGTCTCTCGTTTTTAATCAAAGTGTTCCTATTCATAACGAAAAGTGTCGGGTTTTATAACGAGACTTCAATCTGGAAGGAACTTTATAACCACGTTAGAGCCGTGTAACAACACACTTCAGTCCACCCCAGTAGTTTATTATAAGCGAGAATTATTAATTCTTCTATGGCTGCCCCTGTCTGATAACATTCCGGAGCCATCTTCATTAAACAAATTACTGGGATGACACCCAACTCCACCTGGCGTCTTTTTTAAATACCCTCCAGAAAATTAAAGAGTCGGTCTTGGAAGGTGTGGCTTGAATTATATGAGGACTTGCTTAAAATATTGAACACGGGGAGATAAAAAGTGTTGTAACTCTTCATAATTTTAAGTGTAAAACTGTAATTTCAAGCATAGCATGCTGACTTCATTACAAATTAGGCTTGCATTAATATAACCTGTAACTAACAGATTAATTCGATGATGTAGAGTCTTGCTTCAACAGTTGTTAGTCGATCAGCTGGTAAATAAATTCCCTTCATTTATGGACTGGAAAGTTCATTGCCGTATTTATGGAATCCGCCACTGGACACCGCCCTCTAACAGCATAATCCAGTTATGTCTCCCAAGTGGTCTTTTCCATTGAGATAATCTGACTTAAATCGTGTAGGCTTCGACTTTCTGATGTATCTCGTGCATTCTGTATGTCCCGTCCATCTCATTATTTTTGCTTTGATAAGCCTAGTAATATTTAGCGGTCGTGTATTCAACTTTTCTTCAAGCTCCTCAACCATTGTCATTCTCAACTCGGTAATAAAACTGTATTTCTTTAACTTAAAGATTTGTAGCTGATATTTATTTGAACAATGATTAATGTATTTCTCTATACAACTTGCGAAGGCGGGCCGCAAGTTGTGGACCGTCCCATGGAGCTCCTAGCACCTGCTTAGCCCCTCAAATGCGTAGATTCTCTTCTAGTCTGTAAAGTCCTTTGGGGTAGCTGAAATATTTGTTCAAATGCAACATACAGTGGGTGAAATACTAAGGTAACATATCTCTTGCATTCGCTAGGTACCTGGTTTGAATCCCGCTTTAGGGCGGTTTATCCTGATTTTCCGCTGTTTAATTAAACGAGGGGTCGCAGTGGCCGCGTGGTCTGAGGCTGGGATCGTGGTTTCGAATCCCACTAGGCCATGGATGTTTGTTCGCGTTTTTCTGTGTTGTGCTGTCCTGTGTACAGGTAGAGGCCTTGCGACGGGCCGATTCCTCGCCCAAGGAGTCCCACCAAAATGTCTATAGATCTAGCCAACGAAAAGTTGGGACCCGCAGTGCTCAGGTACTTGAAGAACAGGTCGTTCCCAGTATCCCAGTATCCCAGTTAATCAAACGAATATCAGAATAATGCCTTATAACAGACTACAACCGTTTCTTTTGCATGATTCTTAGTTTTTCCAACACTAAGTCATATACATTCAGCTAGGTTTATTATTGTTGCAAATGATATTCATATTTTTGAACATTGCTTCGTTTGAGGGCACGTTCTTCATGCAGAAAAATATTTAAATTGATATTTTAAAATAAGTTTGTTTCGATTGGTTTCTTTTCAGGGTATATATGTATTAGTTTTAGCATGTCATGGTCTCCTTTTGTTGTTGAATTTATTATTTTTGTTGCTAACTCCATGGACCAGGTCCTTACTGAAGGACTTATTATTGAACGTGTAAAACCAAGAGGATTTTTGTCGCATGAATATAGCAAAGGAGAATACTTCTCATCTTACTCGAAAACTGAAATTACAAGACAATAAATGCAACGTATTTTTAAAAATATTTCTAATTCTATGGCGCCGGAACGCCACAATAGGCCTGGTCGTGTAACATTAGAATTTTACAAGAGAAAAGTTTCACACTTTAAATATTAAAAATCTTGCAGTTTTCTTGGGTTGGAGCAGGGGGAGTGGGAAGCCCAAGAGAATGGAAGAAAAAGGATTAAGAAAGGCGAAAAGCTGTTCACTGGGATATTAAACGTAAGGAAGTGTGAAACATGTTTTATTCTTCGCAGGCTTTACCAACCATTTGCAACACAGGAAAACAAACGCTTTCAGGAGCATCTTCAAAACGAATATGCCATGAAAGATACGACATTATGAAATGTAGGCTATTTACGATGCAAGTCGATTCTTTAACCTATATCTGTTTTCAATAATACATTATCTACCCTTATTAATTATTCCTATTGGAACTTCATTAGCGCAGTGGCCATTGGTTTGTGCTGAATTCGAAAAGTGTTTCTTTCACCCATAATTAAAAAAAACTCTTTAAGTGTTAGTATATACAAAACAAGTGTTCCGAGAATTATGGTATAAAACTTGTCTTCTTCCTTTATGGGAAGTATACTAATTCCAAGTGTTGGAAAACAAAATATTGAGTGGTTGATCCTTAAGAAATGTAGTCAATCAACATTGTAGGATATTACACAACGAAAAATATTGTTACTTCCGTAATGCAACTATATTTTTAACACATTGAAATGTTTGCGGTTACGATGAAGACATGTAGCTGGAATGAGGAAGAGAAGGCATGCTCACATTTATTTTATTTATAAAACTCGTTTGCACTTTGAAGACCAACCCCAAGAAGATTTGAACGAAATATCAATAGGAATATTAAAAAATAGGGTGTGAGAATGTTAGGTGGATGTAACTGTCTCAGGATCGTACTCAATGGTGGACTTTGTTGTTATTGGTGTGTACTAGTAGCAGAGAATTTGTTAGTAATACTTGTATGATAATTGCCTGAGTTCAAGTTTGTCAGCAGATTTTAAACCATATTTGCGTTTGAAATTTAATTAGTAGCATTTCTTCTAGATTGTTTTTATTCCTTTAGCTTGTGCGAATGCCTGTAGTGATGCTAATTAATATAAGCTAGAAGAAATTATCCCCAGAAACGTCTCACTGACGTGAGCGCGTGTTGAGTCGTGTTACATTCTTTAATTTGCATCTTCCGACAAGCAATCTGTTTAAAAGTAATAATTTTAAAATGTAAAAGAGAATATATAATACGAGGGGCGTAGGAAGAACGAGGGGGCGGCAGAATCACGCATGAATGAATTAATGAGGAAGTTGTGGAGTTGTAATCCACGCTGATGCATATGTAATCTCAGTATTTTCTCTTTCACGCTCATTTTGTTCTTTCAGAGATTCGTCCAGTGAGAACATGGGTATATTTCCTTAAACAAGAGAGCCCAGAACATGACCGAAGAATATAATATACGTAGGTTGCTGTGTTAGGTAATCTGTGAAAATGACGCAGTGATGTACAGACTGAGTCGAAAGATCTTGAGAAAGTGAAATGTATATGTAAACATCATAACACACGACAGTAATGCCTGATTTATTTTATTAGGCAAAGAAGACATTTGTGTGAACAGCTAATATAAATAAAATATTTGATTTCTAGTATGTATTTTTATTCAACATTTATTTTTCTAAAGAACATTTCCTGAACTTTATGGAGCGTAGAGGTGTTATTACAGGAATGGATGTAAGTATGTTGTGTGGGTTATAAATATTGGTGGACTTTTTGTCGGACAAATTTAAATGTAGTAGCTGAAAGGAAGAGAACAGTAGAAAAAGGCGTAGGTATGAGGATAACACAAAAAGTGAATCTGAGATAAGTAGAGTATATTGAAGGGTAGACTAGATTCAACTGGCTCAGAATAGAATCTGATTGCAGATTTTTGTGAACTTGGAATGAGATTTTTTATTTCAAAAAAAGGAATTTGTTGTGTAGCGGAGAGACATGAGCGTGGAAGGCCGAACCTACACGATGTAGTTAATAATTCAATGTTTTACTAAGATATTTTAATTAAGAATTATCTTTTCATTTATATTCATAAATAAATGAATAAACATACCAAAGTGATACAAACTAACCCTCATATTTTGAAAACTAAATTACCAAACTACTGTTATTAAATCAGCCTCTGTTTCTGAATAATAATATATTCAAACGCAGGAATGTGTGGTTGTGTAACGTTGATACTTCAGTAAAATTATTTTCTGCAAAATGTTTAATCCGTATGTCACACCCACCCCTCAAACCGTCCGACCACCTAATCAAAATTTTGGAAGGCGTTTTCATTTTTAGTTATTACCGTAACTGTTTGTCAGTTTCGGTGGTAAAACCATTATGCTACGTTGCTATATTCCTAGTGTGGGATGTGATCGCGCAGAGCTGGTGAAGAATGTCAAATAAACCACACTGAATGCAGTGGTTATCCTAGTGCTGGGCACTATTGGTTTTCATATTATTTTGCATTGAATAACATCACAGGTTTTGTAGCTCGGAAACAAGAGATTAAAATTGTTCTCGGGTGTAGTATACATCAATTCCAAACGCATTTTTGACGACCATAATTTTTTCTCTTGCCTTCTTATTCATTTAATGCATCTACAGATTCAATTTGTTCGTTTTAGTCTTATGCGCATCTTATGCTGACCTATTGTGGCAAAGATGATAGCTTAATGTTGACATAGTGCAACATATGAGTATATCCTTTAAAAACTTATATTGATGCGGTTATATGTTGATACCAGAACATTTTACAATTATAAACCTTAATATAGGCTCTTTCATGGATACAGAGAGATAAAGCAGGCGATTTTTATGGCAGAATATCTTGAAAAGCTTCCACTTTGACCATCTCTAAACTGACGATAGCAAAACATTAATAATACCTTATGAAAGCGGGTTGTGAATGTGTGAAGTAGTTAGACTTGATCAGAAGGTCACTTTGGTAATAGACGTATTTGACCTTGAGGTTTGTTGCCACTTATTTATTTACTTGGTTAGGTGGTTAAAACAGTTGGCCAACAGTTTACAGTTGCTGGTATATTTGACGGTGTATTATTCTGCATGCTTTAGATGTACTTTATTCTGAAGTACAGGAACTGACCTGGTTAATTAGAACTGTTACTCTCGCTTTCTCCCCCTCTCTCTCTCACCTCGGGCAAAGTAACACTGTTCTCCGCTTCCCTAACAGATTGCGCGGAATCTCTGAACTCAAACAGTTGTAAATTCTACCGTTTCTAATCAAAGCCAGCTAGAATTTAAGAAAAAGTTATTGGTGCAAATACCCGAAAGAGAAGCAAGCTGGCACCTCTTAACTGCTAATTTCATCTTTTACTTCACCATAATTCACGTTCTGTTAAGGTCTGCAAAAACTAAACTGGAATTATTTATTTTGTTTTCCACACGTCTTCAAGAAGTTATTTGATGTCCGACATTTTGCTGTTCTGTGCAGTTACTTCATTCAATCGACAAACATGATTTAAACTTCTTTTCAATAATCCTGTAATATTTAACAACGCTACACCGAATGCAAGTCTGTATGTCGTTGAATTATTGGAGACGGTTATTATGTAGCTACTGTTAACCGTGATTCAGAAACAAGCGGTTGTAGTCGATCAGTGGCGTTAACCCATCTTACGTCTGGACCCGCTGAAGCCATGAGAAGCTTCAGTCTTGGTTGTCATACCCAACCGGTGACTCGAACCGCGTACTTTCTGAAAGCACTTCTGGCGCTTTCTTTCTTGTTGTCTTTCGTTCTTTATTCTCTTTTGTTTGTTCTCTTTCTTCGTTTTTTGTTCTTGCCTTCTGGTTTTCTTTCTTCCTTTCGTCTTTATTATATTCTTGCGTATTTCCTTATCCCTGTCGTCTATTCTTCGCTATAATTTCTTCGGTTCCTTCCACCGTTTGTTATTTTTTGCATTATATCTTGTGCCATTTTTATGAACTAGTGTGATTTACGTAGGAAACCCAGTTATTGGATCTGATGGATGTATTTTGGTATTTCAGTGCAATACTTAACGACGTATCTAGTTAACTAGTTAGTCACTCGGTATTTGAGGGCAGCTGCATGGTGGTACTCACAAGTCATCTGTTTTTTTCCCGTTAGAATTTTCACCAAAATGTTCTGTATGTTTTCTTTTTCCACTCGCCCACGTATCTTGCCTGTCTCGCCCTCCTTGACAGCAGTAGCCAAAGAGCATCCGAATTACAATTCACATTTCTCATATCATCTATCTTTATGCGCCACACAAAGGAGTATGAGGCATAAACGTGCAGAAGGAACGCAATATCCATCAACTACAGCAACTTAAGACGTCAAAGCGTTCTTGTATCTGAACGTAGCCGATAGATACTGACAAGGGTGAAAGATTTCCTCATCTCTCGAGAACGTCAGAGATGGATTATTATGTTTAACAGAAATGTGACGAAGTCACCAAACCGGCTGACTTTTCCTTTACAGTCTTATAACGCCAGGACATAAAAAGTTAAGTGTCCAATGCAGTGTCTACTAATGTATTATATTTTACTGGTTGTATTTTCCTTGTGGTTCAGTAGTTTTGTTCCAATGATACAGCATTCTCGTAGAAAATTACTTCAGACATTTCTCAAAATATTAAGATATATAACGTTTCGGAGATTGGTTTGTTGTCCGTCTTCAGAAGGTACAAAATATTACTTTCGCAATGAAAGTAGGCTTATATTCTTCGGATTAATTTGGATGGGTGTTAAAAAAGTAGGTTTATACGACGTTTCGGAAGCTGGCTGAGTCCATCTTCAGGCATCAGTGTCAATTATTTTCTCTGTGCCATCCGTTTCATTCAGCTGTTTATGTGGATTACTTGAAAATCTCTCTGCATTAACTTATTAAAGGATCCAAGGTGAAATTCGATAATACGAGCGTATAATAAGCGAATTGTTTGAGGAAACTACATTAAAATAATTTTTCGTAGTAAAAAAATAATTCTTTCAAATTTCAGTGGTCATAATCTCTAAATCGCAAGGATTGTACTTACGGTGTTAAGTAAGTTGAGTGTTTATGGATGAGTCGATCAGTATGAATTTTAAATTCTAACACACCTTTCCTTGTAAGTCTTAAGAAGCTGGAGAATAATACGAGGTACGTAACAAGCTCTTAGCCTAGCATTTTTAATAAAAGAGACATCATGAAAAGAAAATTTATATACGCCTAATGAAGAGCTCATTATTAAGAGAGTCACTGGCTACAATTTTGCCTAAATTCATTAATTTGTTACTCAGATATATTTTCGGGAAAGCATGGCACATTAGTCATTACTATAATAATTGTAACGAAAAGCAGGAACCGCGATAAACATTTCTAAGTTGCAATGAATGACACTAAACAGAGACTAACGTTGTTAAGTTGTAATGAATGACATTAAACAGGCAGTAACATTTTTAACCCCGTGACAAATTCAATTTCGATTCCAATTATTGAATGTCGAAAATGCCAAACTATGTCCAACACTCTAATAAACTCGATTATACCAACTGTTCATTAGGGTCGATAAGTAATTATTGTTAAATGCTTTTGAACCAGACTCATTACGCACCAATGATCTACCCTTTTTCTTTTAATGGATTCACATATCGCTTTTTGAGAATATGTATATGTAGTAACATTATTCTCACTTATTTCGTATTTATCTGATACATCCCACGCTCTGTCATTTTCCCTTTCCTGATATTTTTTTTCACACCCTTGTATCTGTGGTTTAATAAAATTTGCTAATCATAGTGGAATTTCGTTTTATTTTAATATAGACTTTTTTATCGTTTACCACATATGGCGATAGAAGAGAGTAATTAAAAACTTCCTGAATATTTTTTTTTCATATTCTTAGGGTAGTTTTGCAAGGATGGTAATGTGAGTTGGCCACGTTGCACATATGGAGAGGAGAAAAAAGCATGCAGAATTTTGATCAGACCACCAGAATCGAGATGGATATGCAAGAAGCATTGATGTATCTGCGTGAAACAGGTTTCCGTGTGCATACTGGATGTAGTAGTAAAACATCGGATAGGATTGCTGAAGTTGGATTCGAATCTCTGAGAGTTTTCGTTAGTTCATTACTTAACATAAGCTTAGGGAGCATTTTTAGTAACGGGTTATCATTGAAACCGAGTTCCTTCTTTTATTTCAAGTTAAGGTTTCTCAAGAGCAGATAATTCCTTTATCGGCAGAGTATCCATAGATTTTTAAAACCGTAACCTACTCCACTGAGTTATTTTGGCTTTTCAATTACCCATTTAGTCAGTTACCTAATGAATTCTTCAGTTAGTTACGAAATTAAATTTCTCCACGCAAACCTACATTCTTAACAATTAACATTAGCTAGTTGTAAAATACGAATATACAGATAAACAAAGAGAGTGCAATTAATCGTTGCATAAATTAACTGTCTGAGCTTAATTATTTTTGTTTTCATCTCTTAACTTGTAGGGATAATACTTTTGATGCAGAATTCCCCCACTTTAAGTATTCATAAAGTTAATAATAAAAATATAAGATAAATTTACAGCTGTTCCAGACAATAAATGGGACAGCAATTGTAAAATGAATGTAACTTTATTATCAGGCAACTGGAGTCTGATTTTTTATACCTGGGTTCTATAGACACTATCTATTATAACAGGCAAATGTTCTGTTCTTTATTAAAGTCCGTGGGGTGGTTCCACTTTTATTCGGGCTTGTGGGTGACAGATTGTCGTCCGATGTTTCTCGCTTCACACTGGTTTCAGGAGACCTATGACCCCAGGGAGTCTCAGTGATTTGTTAACGTTGTGAAGCAAATGCTATCGAATTAACTTATCGGTGGCCCGGTTCCAAAAGATTGTATCACGCAAGTTGCCCTGGTAAGTATCTCGATCGTGTGACAACAAATCACGTGTGCATCCAACTGAATTCAGATTTCATTTATGACTGGTCAAAGATGAGCAGGGCGTGTGGCACGCGTAGGACACGTAAGCTTTGCACACGCAAATTGCCATAAAACATGAAAGGAGCAGACCACTTTGGAGATCTAGGTGTAACTTAGAGAATACTATGAAAATCAATATTAATATGGTGTGAGGATTAACACTGGATTCGTGTGTCTTAAGTGGCGGGAGTGAAGCATCATGCAACCATCCGATATCTTTCGTGGATTTTAGTAAAGGAAAGCAAGTCCTAGCGTTGATTATACATTTAATCCTTGTAGAACTAAAGGTTCTATACCCCCTATCTTTCGATGATCTTTTTCATTTACTTTTCCAAATAGTTTTCATTCGGAGAAGAATCACCAGTCTCTTATGCAGCATCATGGTTCTATTATATTATTAAAATATAGTTGTCACTACCCTAATTTCTTATAACCAAAGGACTATCTGTCCCAATTAAGGTCTTTTATGGTTCCTTCTTCTTGCCCTCCAAGTAATCACTTGCATGTTAGCTTGGAATAGGCCACGATTACCTTCTTTCAAGCTCTGTTGGTTATTGGATTAAGTTACATCCGTTTTGAATCTTGTCTACAATATCGGCTATTTTAATGAATCTGTCTTCGTCTTCTTCAATTTCTGTAAGCGAGTGTTACTTTTCTTCATTATAATAAGTCATAACTGCCTCACTTGGAGCGATTGTTTCTTGATCGTCGACTTGAGGACTGGCTATCCTCGCTGGGATTTTTATTGGTTTTCTCAGTGTCTCCGAGCAAATAGATTTGAACTTAAAATAGACCACGGCTGTCTGTAGTTGGGGTATATTCGTTTCGAACCTCAATATTTCCCAAGCAGATTACTAGTATCTTGAAATAATTGACGCAAGTTCCTTCTACATCTTTCGCAATTTTTCATTCAGATTAACCCCCCTTCCCCCCCCCCATACTACAGTCCCATACACGCCATCTTACTCTATAATTTAAAACAGACTAGTACTGTGGAAGCCTTGGTTAAATGGAGGTTGCATCATCCCCGCAGAAGGAGTATATTTCTTCTTTTCCAGGTGGATGATGTTGGGTTACCAAAAATTGCCCTGGTGTTTTCGCTTTCTCTCTCGCTGGTTCGTGGCTTGTGGAGAGCACTTGCTGCAGAATCGATGCTGTCAAGATGAGAGACTGGGGGGTGAGGGTTACTCAGCCCAAGCCTTAATACAGGGGTGTCCGCAAGGTCCGCTAACTGTGGATCTGCTCGCGTTTTTACATATTTAATATGCGTTATTCTTTAAGCAAGGCACGTGTTTGGCAGTCTACGTGTAATGTAAGTAGAAGCTATTTTATGCCACCTAGAAATTTAAAGAGCATTCAGAGGCTGGAATAAGCGAACTAGAAACAAACAAAACGTAAAGTTATATTCAAACGAGTATATTTTATTTTCATCGTTCACTAGCTAAGTATCCCGTTTCTCGCGTTGTTTTGTCGAATTTAAAATTTAACAAATTTTATCTTCGACGCTCTAACAAAGTATTATTTTTGTGAAACGTCATCTGTTTCCCTTCTCTCCCTCTCTCTCTCCCTCTCTCTCTCCCTCTCTCTCCTTCCCTCTGTTCTTCCTTAATGTCTCTTTATGCAATTATATTTGCCTTCTTCATTCTTTCTTTGTCTCCCTCAATTTCGTTTTATTTTTCTTCAGAATCTGCTTCTCCTATGTTCCTTCTCCCATATTCGACAGGCTGTTTGTGTGGTAACCCGTAAGCGAGTGTTAAAGGGTATCTGAGAAGCAGACATTAGTGGAGTCGGTTGTTATGTGTGTGGAGTGTGATTAATGGGGCAGCTACAAGAAGTGTGTATAGCTGGGAACTGCAAACGGGGGATGACGTGAGTGTGAAGACTCCTGAACAAGATCAGGGTCAATACGCCGTATATTCATAAGTAATATACAGGCTGCAGTCTTTACCTTGTGTATGGGAACATCTTGAGTGCGGAATACAACGCTTATACACGCAAAAAATCCATCAACTGACTGTGGAGCAGAATGTTTTATTAATAATTTATAGTAGCTATTACTGTTAACATCCTGTCATGCTCGTAATTGTTTTCCTCCAAATTGTTTTTTAGCCATTTAGTATATAAAATTCAAAATTAAATTGAATTTTCTTTGATCGAAAATCCTTTATGTGATATCTGGCTTCCTATAATTGCATTCGTTGGTGTAGCGTAAATGGATTTCAATTTATATTGTTGAATTGTCAAACATTTTGTTCTATTTTTTAAGTGTTAAATACCCAGCGACAAGCCTGCAGGAATTAAAAACGAATTTGAAACATTGAAAACTGAATATTTTACAACCGCTCTACACAACCCGTCCATCTCAGCTTCCTTGATTTTATGTGATGTGAAGCTTTCACGGCGGCTTCCATTAATGAAGTCTTCTCGGGCTATCAACAGTGTTAGATGTTGATTACTCGCCGACGTTTCGAGGACCATCTCTTCCTCATTTTCAAGGCTGTTGACTGTGTGACTCGTAGTGCGAACTAGTTAGCGCTACGAGCCACGCAGTCAAGATTTTAGAGAATTTCATACTTCTATATAACCATTAATGAATAATGTGATCAGATAATATATACTAATAATAACGTCTCTTGCACTGTAGGACTGTATTCAACATTACCAAATTTGACAAATTTGGTATAAGGTAATCTCTCAAAATCTCCATTGAATGCCTATCTCTCTTTCTGCGCAACAGACCGTCACTTATTCTCCGTCTTATTTGATATTGATGTGACATGACGTTGTGATTAGTAATTTTATATCGTATTACACGTGAAGTGCACTTGAAACAAGAGCAGAAACATTTGAACATAGCGTGCATTCAACGCCACTTTGCGGCTTTCCGTGTAGTTTTCTTTATTGCTTTGTTAGAAAAGCCGTCTGATGTTTTAAATTTCATTTTTAATGATGGAGATTATAGAACCTTGTATGGTAAAATAAGAAGATTAAAAATTTCATTACGCACGATATGAGAAATGTGATAAAGATAGAGCTATGAAAATTACGAGCTTTTAGCCTTTGTCAGAATAATAGTGCTCTCATATAATTAAAATTACCCAATAATAAATAATATGGGCAATGAATATGTTAAGTTCTAAACATTTCGCACGCTCGACATTTTCCATCCAGTTAACAATTACATATTTTAATGTGTCTGACCTAAAGGTGAAAGTGAATTTTTTCCGCGCAGTGGTTAGATACCAATTTCGACATTATATTCATTGAAAATATCTGTTAGGCAGTTGTAACTAATTTAAAACACTAATAAATTCTTGTCTTGCCTGTTATTCCCCCAGTTAAAGAATTGACAAACGGACAAAAGAGGAACTTACTTGAAAATATCATAACAACTTATGGAGAACTGACCATAAACAATTCTAATGTAATGATCAGAATAACGAAACTATTGCTGTATATTTTCTAATTAAACGTCATACACACGTACAAATCAATTAAGATCTAAGCTTGGAGCAAACAATTTGTTTGAACCTGAAGTTAGTTTTTTTGACATCTTTAAACTGTAAGAAAAGGCGGTTCAGAGAAACAGAATATGTATAAAAATGTCTGAAATTACTTCACATACAGTCTGAATGGAATGTTGTTCTATTTATCTAAAATTATTTTTTGCCTTTTGTGAAGTGGAATGTAGACTTATTCTTTCCATTCAAATTTTATGGGTTTTACTATGTAATGTATGAAAAGGGAAACTCTTGTAAAGGGTACGTTCACTTATCAGAAGTTGTTTTAGGAAACAGTGAAATTGTTCATTAACCACTAAAGGATTACAAGAAAGGTAAAGTTTTCATCTGCTTAAACTGCAGACATTCAATACATAGGTGGAGGGAGGGAGTGGAGATATACCGGACGTATTCTTAATATAGAAACTAGATCGAGGTGAGTAGCTATCTTCACGTTCGTACCACTACGTCTCCGGGGAAATAGCCCCTGATACCAGTTGGTAGGATGACGAGTGGGCTCAATTACGGTCTGGACTGAAATGAACACCGCCCCCCCCCCCCCCAAACAGAGTATCAAACACCAGTCATTCAGCCCCTGACTTTATTGATTGAGCTATCTCGAATTGTTCGAAAAAGTCATATGAAAGTTATTTACATATTAAAATTAGTAAAAGTTGCGACGAATCGAAACTTTGATGTTGTATCTGAAGAAAGCGGTCGTATTGTGAAGGTGATTACTCAACTCCATTTAGTTTGGAGGCCAAGAAATGTTGGAGCTGTACTTCCACCACCTCATATGACTTCGTAGCCTATCGCTTAATAAGTGTCTTTATATTCTGCCACTTCCAAACTCCCACAGATTTTCGTGGAAAAATACATCCCACTTTATACTCTGCTGAAACGCGTATGAAATAAAAACAGCTTGGCCTCTAAAGAGTTATTATCTTGCATTTCTTGACATTTAGTTTGCTTCTAAGTTTCTTTAGCAATGCTGTATCAACTTCAGAGTGTCGACAGAGGTAGAAGCATGACGGTATACAGTGAATTTAGACAGGATATTGGATGGCAGGTTTTGCCCGATTTTAGCACTGGGTACGACGAAAATCCTGTCATCGTATCCTGTACGCGTCTGAATAAAGTGAGATGCGTTACCGCTGACTTAAACCGCATGGCCATTTCTCGAGAGGAAAGCATATGTGAAAATCGGTAAAAATAAGAAAATCACTTTGTAGTTCACGGTGGGTGTCGTTAGGGTGGCCTTGTGCCAGCCACACGTCACCACCACCACCCTTTAAACTGCCAGCCCAAGGGGGGAAAAGCCCGTTTAGTTTCAGGGGAAGGAGACAGAGTTAAAACGCATAGCAGTAAATATTCAAAATTTGAAAACCCACAGGCGCCTGGGGTGACAGGCAAGCTGTATTTAGAGTATGAGAGGGTGGGACTGAGCTCCCACTGACCCCTTCCAACCCTTACACACACACACACACACACACACACAGTCTTGTTTCCGCCGCCAAAAACTGAAGGATAGAGGGTACTGGGTATACTAAGAATAGTAAAATGCAAAACTAGTAACTCCTCGGCGCTGTGTTTGTCCGTAACAAATTGGACGCCGTGTTATGCTACGTGCTCTATGACCATTTTCCGCCCTCACGATGCTGTAAATGAAAGTCAGTATTTCATTCCCCGAGGGAAAGTAAAACATGGGACTTTGCGTTGTTACGTACAGAAATGAAGAAACAATGCCAGATATGTAACTCTTTTCTGCAGCCTTGCATTCCTTGTTTGAAGAACCTGGGTTTGTTTAACCTAACGGTTACACTAAAAAAATAATGAAAAATATTTTGATATAGGTTGCTTTTATGTAGTCTTATACAGAGTGTTCAAAAATATATACACATAATACAGAATATTAATCTTGTGTGTGTACATCTTGTTGGGGTATCCTGTATTTGTTTATATGACGTAATGTCTAAAGCGCAGCGTGGAAAAATTGCAAGCTGAAGAGGCTCAGAACTTGTCATCTTTACTAAAAATTAGGCCTATTACTATAATGTCTGTCTGCAAATAGCATAGGTATGTATACTGTAACAGAGTGAAACTAAAACGATCATACTTCTGCACACAGAACAAAGATAAAATAAGCTGGATACCCCTGAACTAGTTCTTAAGCAGCAAAGTCAGATATTTCCTCAAGAAAGAATAATTTGAGTGAAGGATTCAAAAGATTATTAATTGCTAATTGATTTAAAATGTGGGCGGAAATTAAAAAAGTTAATCCTTTTCCTTATGTTAAGCTCTTTTTTAATTCAGTGTCCTTTTACAGCTCCATAACTGGCATATTTTCACCAGGAAAGTAACTTAATTAAATGAGTGTTTCAATGTTAAGCCTACTTATCATCTAGTTTAATTGATCTTCCGGGCAGTAAACGTATGGCGTGTTTCCTGCCTACGCAGTGTGAAAGATAGGCACTCGTTAGTAACATATCTATATTTTGTAGGATTTGAGGTTATCATGGCGACAAAATTTGAAGATGACTTTGTCTTGGGAATTATGAGTAGAAGATCCGTGTAGTCTGGTAGACGTTTCACAGATACTTGCCGCCATCCACCAGTCCACTCGATGGAGAAGAAGAAATATGATAGGTTTAAATATGTTCAAAGAATATATTGTTTCCTTATATTTAGTTATTAGCTTTCCTTATAAATAAATTTCTGTAGTGAGTAAATTTTCAAGGTAAATTTGTTTCCACAAATTATACGATGTGAACGCATATAGGGTAGGTCGTGTCACTATCAGTAAGTATCGATCCATACATCTCATTCCGAACCTAGTTAATGGATTTTGGTGGTATTGGTATTGACAGCCTACATAAATTTGGTAAGGTAATTTCAATTTGGTTCATATCAGACAAATATAAATCCTGTTTTACAAGAACTTTAAATCGGGCGTCAATGATTAAAACAGGTTCCTCTGGTGAAATATTGATAGATTATATAAAATGTAGATGGTACTATTTATGTTTGAATTAACATCTCACAAAAGGGTGAATCATTCATGGCTTAGTTCAGTGTGATATCTGTTGTATGATTGTCGTCGAAATAATAGGTTTATATCTGAAATAAATGAACATAAAGACTTATAATGCAGATACGAAAAAAAAGTACTGTTACTTTCAACTTCTGTTGAGAAGCCGAAACAGTCATTTTATAACGTCAAACGGTCACAAGCTTTATTTCGACAATTGCGTTCACTGTCTTTCCTCTCGAGACATTTCGGTTTTTATAAATCTTGAACTGTTGAAATAGAAATTCATCTCTGTCTAGAAAGTTCCCACTCGTGATACTCTGTACTCTTTCTCAGCGTTGTTTCTCTTTGTCCTATGTAACCTATGTTGCAGTATTAAAGGCATAATTTGAAAATTGAGAACTACTGAACCAGACTAGTGAAAAGAAGGGTTGTAGATCGTGGGTAACACATGTGGGGAATGGCTGCACAATGTTGAATTGATTTTCCTTCAGACGAACCCTTCATCGATATTATTTTAATATCGTTTCGTCTACATACAGGATAAAGAAATTCGAGACATTTCAACAAAAACATTTAATGTTGTTAACCCACAGGTTTTCACATCAGACATATATTACACACAGGTGTTCACTGCTCGATTCAATGACGGTACTTAAGATATCCTTAAAGGATATAGTTCACGTTTCTTATTGGCACACTGCGCTGATAAAGGTTAATGACATGACTCTCCATATCTTGCCACCATTAATGACAATTAATTAATTATTACTAAAAAGGTTATTTATACAGAATATGAAGGTCAATTATCAGAAATCTATCTGTTTAGTGTGGCCTATTTTTAGACATTATCCCGGAACTCGGTTCAGGAAAACCACGAAATTCCTTGGTCAGTATAGACAGTAGGTCTGCCGAGATTTGAACCGAATAATTACTGAATACAATTCTACAGTGTTACCGCTAGACGAAGCTGCTCAGGGACAAAGAAATAATGTCAGAGTTACGTTGAGAATTAAATACCACGCTATGAAAACGTATTAAGAAGAAAAAGTTCCATAGGCCTACATTCACAGTTTAATCTCAAGATAAAGGTAAAAGGTCACTTCAGAAACTGCCTTTTTCTGGGGGAATACGTACCTCCTGAACCGTTCTAATCATGTTCGTGGAGCAAGAAATTCCCTACGCCGCTGCTCTACCACAGTTAAAACCAGGTTCCTTAGCCTGTAACCAATCTCTTACTCTATGAGTTTATGATATCATTCACCTTGTACCAGTTAACCCTGTGAAGAAGAATGGGAAATGTATGTCCCACATGTTTTAACAATCGTTAACTTTGCATATTGTATTAAAAGGTTCATACGATTCTTACTGTAAAAAGAGGTTTTATGAATTGTTAAATGGGTTAAAAAATATTTAGATAAAACGAATTTGAGACCCCTGATATAGGTTTTTGCACTACCCTTTCATTCTGAGCTAATCAGTTTCGTATAAATGACGGGATGCCCTCAATCTTAGCCTTCGTTCTTTTGAGTCAACTAATGAATTCAGAATTCACTGTAGGCGGCAGTACTAATCTAGATGACACAAAAAGTCTGTTCTTTGCTCCCTCTTCTACTAGGAAGCTTTACGAATACTGAGGTAAATGTTTCAGAGCCATGGAAAATTCTTTTCAGACAGGATAGAGGGATGCAGGAGATATCTTTTCTAATCAAAGCTTCTGCTTTGGAGGGAAGATCTTTTTAGATTGTTATAAAAGAAGGAATGAGGGATGTCGCTAGATTGTGAAAACTACGTAGATATAATCCATTGAACTCCTAGGCCTTTTAATAAACCTTAAATGTGAGAGTGACAAAAATCTCTTTTGCCCCCATTTTTCCCAGTCTCTGATCACTTTTCAATAGAGTTCACTTTCTTTGCATGCAGTAACTTATGTTGAATAAGGACTATAAACTGTAAAACTTGTAGTACAGTAAGAATTTAACACTTTTAAACCGTGTTTACAATTGTTGCATATAATGAATGCAAAAATGACTATATCTGTTTGTCCATAATGAAAGAATTGTTGAATTATAAACGCCACTTGACACATTTTGCTGTAACCATTGCCCTAATGGTAGTTCTTAAGTCACGTGAATTGCATCTCTTTACGAGTAATTTGGTAATAGGATATTTCCTGGTTAGTTAACGATAGGAGGCTGCGTTTCTATGTTTAACTGTCTATTTATGTACCTCGACATGTGTTTAAATTCAGACTTAACTATAAACGGATAAAGACCCAATGTCTAAGCTTAACGCTCCAGACTCTTTATCCTCAGGAAATAACCACTGATTCCAATTAAGTACGAAAATGGATTTGTCCCAGTTCAATTTTGGACGTGATGAAAAATTATAAAGTTCGAAGTAAATGTTTGTTTTTCCTGTGCCTGAGTACCACTGTATTACTGTACGGACTGTTTTGAATATACACCTACTTAGTGCAGAAAGAAAATTCCCATCTCCTAGAATTGAATTTTAACCCCAACCTTGCGTAATTTATATATTAGTACAAAGTCGTGTAGCCGTCATTTTTTCAGTTTCTAATCTCAAATTCCGCTCCGTAGTCTATTTATAATTATTAACATGTAGATCTGAAAACGTTTCATACAAAGTTTGTAGGTATGTTTGTGATCTCTCTGAATAGAGAACATTGTATACAGTTCTTTAAGTTAATATAGAAATCCTGAATGAAACTCAGACTAATGAACTGCCTTAGATCTCAACAGCCGACCTCGAAGACTTGATTGACTGTGTATCTAGAGAGGGCTATCCGACGAAATTCCGATCTTCAAAGTTCCTTTAAACAGTTTCACTAAAGACGCTTTTGGAGAAAGAACCTCTTTAAGTTGTGAATATACGGGAATATACCATTGATCAGATAAGGTCTTAAGAGGTTTTTAAAGAAATATGGAACTACTCTCACCATATCTACTTTCACGGTTGATCGAAATGTTTTTATCTCTTAAACGCTATGATCCGTTTCGAAATGAACTTCTGTCTCATTCTTGTCTCATTCTGCTTAAACTGCAGACTCCTTTATTGGTATGTTAATTCAACACCCGTTGAAGCAATTCCTTCTATTAAATTTCATTGCTAAACTATATACTTCACTTTTGTAGGTGATCATATCATCCTTTATTTCACTTTTATTCCATCGTCTTTTCTCTTCCAGTCTCCCACACATCTGTCTGTAAGTCTAGTCTCTATCCGACAACTTTTGTGCTTGAAAGTTTTTATTTATTTTTTAGCGTATTCTCATTGTATGCATATAGTATTGGGTATACTTACATATGCCCTTCCATTTAGACGCAACTGATGAAAATACGTTAAAGTTAGCATGAACATCATGTCACTAGAGGCCAGTCTACCTTTGTACTTCTGGCTTCCTACCGTCAAGAGCATGTCGTAAGTAATTCTGAGAAGACAGCGTTAGTGTTACCTAATTTAGTACCAAGAAATTGTGTATGATAATATTTTGTTTAAAAATATGCATCTCTTTAGAAATTCTTTTGTAAAATGTAAGGAAACTCAACATATTTATATTTGGCCTTTGCCCGGCATTTCTGTGCTAGTACCTGGGTAAGAGGAGATTTTACAGTTTTGATGAAAGCAACATAACACTCTCTCTCTCTCTCTCTCATAATCTGCATAAGCCTTGCAGCAAACACTTGTGCTACATCTCTCGTAATAAAGAAGTATTCCATTTAAAATATCAGTGACGTCATATTGTTGGTTCATGTGACGTCGATAGCTTGTGTTAGAAACAGAAATTAACAAATGAACAAACAAGTTGAAGCGTTGGAAACTATGAACATCGGAGTGAGGGGGCAGCAAAATTGTGTTAGTGTGAAATTTCCATTCAGTGGTTGAGGGTGGTGGACAAGGTTCCGAACGGGTTAGGGATAAAGCGGTCCATGAAATGTAATAGCCGTTTTAGAATGTGTCGTACGGTACTATTCTGCTATTGGTAGGTGTTAGAAATAGGTTCTGGGGTGTATGGGTTAGAACGCATTGGAAACATCCCTATTTCTCGTCAGTCATCCTCGTGTCGAGGACACGCTGAATTAATTGTTAGGGATAGTGTCTGTCTGTTTAGAGGGCGGTGGAGGCAAGCCTCCTGGCTTACTGATTTGGACAGACGGCCAGTCGTCCGTATTTGTCATGAAAGCAAGTTAGCTAGGACAGGGACATTTTAGTAACATGCACGTCAATAACTGCTGCTTCCACTCACTGTTCTGGAATATTGAAGTCTTTAACGTGATGACTGACAAAACTGAAACGCAATCTGCGTAAAAATGTAGACTCTTAGATCCATCGAGTGTTCCAGTAACTACTTAGACCTATATGCAGGTTGTTCAGTGAGAAATATTTTATCAGGGGAAATTATAAACCAAAATTAAGGGTAGTGATTTATTGATACATTGTTCTGTAATCTCTTCAGAATATAAACAAAATTATACAGAGTGAGCCGTACGAGAGTTAAGTTTTGTAATCGTTTCAAAATTAATTATTCATTAAATAATTTATGGCTCATTTAACGACACAATCAGTAGCCCATATTATATATTATCGAATGAAATTGTGGCCTGATTAAGGTATTAGGCATTTGCCATAAGAGGCTGGGAAAAACACAGAAACCTCAGTCTTGACAGCCGGTCTGTAAAGCAAGATTTGAACCCTGAACCTTCCAATCACGAATCAGGATTATTAATTTCTATGCCACAACGTTCGTGAGGAATATAGGCCAACAGAATTTGGCTTCTCAGGCGTCAGTAAGGATATTCACCGCCATCAGTTATTATTTTGCAATTCCGTTGATGCTTTAAGTAAATATAAAATGAGGACTGTTTACGTTAATGTCGTTTGTCCTCCGTGTGGATCACACCTAGTAAAGTCACGTGGAGTTTACGAGGTCCCCACTGTCATTTGTAGGTCTGCATCTCTACAGCGTTAAGTTCTTGGTTCTTCTGTAGATAATATTTTCCTGTAGTCATGGTGAGTTCCGGTTTGTTCTTCTATTTATAGACCTAATGTGGATTTCAACTTGAACCTGGCCGCACGCGAAGAGGTCAGGAGATAGTTGCTATCTTCATATGGTAACCATCCGCGTCTAGGATCCGTTACTTAATCATGAGGACCGAGACAGCTCTCGAAACGTCGTTTTTACGACGTTGAAAAACGAAAAATTGTGTAATAAATATTCATTGGTCTTCAGTTCGTTTTATACAGTGTTTTATTGGCACAGGAGAAATTAAATCGGATTACACCTTTCAGCAAAACTTGAATTAACCAGACCTTTAAGAAAATTGTGACTGGGAACGAACTTGTGTAGTTCAGTTCGATTTAGAATTGACGTATAAAGTCCCTTATTTTAAGTATTCTCTCCAAGATAGAAAAAAGCGTAAATATGAAAATCGAACGTAAAAATTAAAATGGCTGTAAATTGTAGCGCCTTGTAGTCTGGTGGTAGAAGTTCACCAAAGTTTCAGAGATCTTTGCTGCATCCATCATCAGGGCGATAAATAATAATCGCCTTAAGAACCTCAAATTCTACAAAGGTAGATATTACATTGTGATATCAAGGGAATTGTCAGTTAAAAATTTCATTCTTTGAAAGAGTCAACCGAACATTCTAGCATTCGCTCTGAACATAGAACCTTATTTTACTCAGCAGTTATGTGACTTCTTCTATATGGCACACGCGAAGAAAGATAACTTTAATTTGTTAATCCCTGCATGTAAGTTAATTTGGTTTCATATAACTTGTATTGGGCCGTACCTTGCAGAAAATACCTTTCATGACTGCAATTTGACATTGATATAGTGTTGAGTGACCACAGTTTTTGGTATTACACGGTTCCTAGATCAGGAGGCCCTTCTATTCTGATTTGACAGATGCGGTCCATTGGGCACGTAATAGCATTGGACTGCCAGCAAATTACTCTCCACACCACAGAGGTTAGAACGAAAAAGGAGATAATCAAATTTAATAGTACGCTGGTGGAATGTTACCAAACAAAAATAACATTGGCATTGTGTTAACGTTTAGAAGGCGGTGAAATTTAGTATGCAATTCACTGAAACTGTTTTATATTGGATTTTGCCAGAGTAAATTCGGATTGGTTTTGCTATCATATAGATAATCGTGGGTGGGAACAGTACTACCAATACCATTAATTAAAAGTACCTTTTGTCCCATAAACCTGAGAATTTAATATGCCCTCTTCTTAAATCGTGACTTTCAACGATAAACATGAAAACGCTCGTTCACCACACTTGTTAATGTATGTCGAACCATTATAGCGTCATGCTTTACTCGATTAGATATTAACAGCTGTTTCCAAATGCATGCTTTTCGATGTTTCATGCCTCGCTTTCCACGATATTTATTTAATACAAGCAAAAATTTATTTTGTAGATAAACATCTGTTGTTACAGAGCTATTGGACTTTGCAGGTAAAACGCGGAAAGTAAATATGTTTATTTTCCCGTTTGTTACTTAAATGTGCGTAATACTGAAAAATGTATTAAATAATGGTTACAGATATTAATGTGATCTATATTTTAGGCCTCTATCATGTAACATTTGTTTGTTCTCCACTGTGTTCTTGAGGAAATTTACAATAATCTGTTTGAACTAGAAATAAACTGTGGTCGATTTTGAGCCTGTATGTAAACATATTGTCTGCTGATTAATTTCTAATATAGACACCAATAAAATATTTACGTAAATAGAGAAAGTTGATAGGTTGGTGGATAAATAGCCATAAATAAAATTTCGATTGTATTAGGTTCATTACAATCAAATCCTTAAATGGAATTATTGTAATCGATAATATTCGTAACACGTATCATTGAAATCAAAAATGTTATGAACGGAATTTTATCCTATTCTCTGACATATAATTACAGCCGTTTACTGCAAAATTCCTACTCTTTACCTATAAGGTGCAGAAATGTTATCGAAATCCATTGAATAGTTTGATATAAAACATTATGTTTGTGCAAATAAGGCATAAGAATGTTTTTTTAACTTTCTTCTTCAATTCTCTTTCCAAAGCGTTAGAAGAAGATTATCCACTAGTGACGTTACTGTTTGTGCGCAATAGATCTTTCGATTATTTGACAAGTTCCTATGGTCACATGAGTCTGTCTCTAAGTGATAGTTTGGCTCTAGGTGAAAGATTTCTATAAGACAAATAAAACCAATAACCTGTTAGTTTAATACTACCAGTGCCAAGTTGTATGCTAATCAAATAGTTAATTATTTATTTATTAACTCTGTTTTTAAAGTATAATGAAATTACAGTGTTTATGTAACATTTTTACTTCTTTGACACTTAAGGCGTTACTGAGCACAAAATATTATTTTATATATCGTAATGTCGATATCCGGGTTCCGATTCGACTGACCCATTTGAACCGCTCTGGGGACTACCCATCTTGTTGTGGTTCCAACCTTGCTCTCTGACGCTATATTCTCAAGGTTTCCTGCACTGTATGCTTGTGTCTGTCCTATTGCTGAATTATGTAGTGATAATGCTACATTTCTTGTGTCTGCAGATGGTCTGTGGGTAAGCGGATTGCAGAGGTTCGATAAGCAACCGGAATACACAGAGGTAAACCCTGGAGAGGACGCCCTTATGACCTGTAAAGTGTTCAACAAGAGAGGAACCTGCTCCTGGCAAAAAGATAATAAGGTAGGTCATGATACAGACATGTACGCTAGCAGTAGTCTTATACGATGTTAAGCAGAAGGTTAGCACTCCTGCTGTGAATTCCGAAGGTTACGGGAGTCAGATCACGGCCAAGATGTGGCTGTATTTACAGCTTTTACAAGGTTGTCTTAGTTCTAATTGGTAGGCGTTGTTGATGTTATTTCCGATGTATTTTTTTTTTCGATTACGCCGTTTTGCAGTTAACGAGATCTCTGTAAGATATGAAGTTTTCACAGCGGTGAGTATGAAGATTTCTGTTGTGGCTCTGCGTCGCAAAGAAGCGTCGGTGAAAACCTATATAATTTATGTGAACCCTTAACACAGAGTAGTCACTGCTGTAACAAGTTGACCGAGCATGAATCCAGTGTCGAGATCAGCATGTCTGAAACAGGATAAGAATTTGACGCAATAACACGCCTGCCTCTCAATTTTTCTAGAAGTTAGATGCCAAGGAAGACTTCTTGAAAACGAAACATAATTTGTGATTTTATATTTGTTACGTAAAATCTGTCGTGTTGATGGAAGCAGTAGTGACCTCTAAAACGGTGGCAACATTTTACCAAAAAAATCGGCGCTGCAACCACCCTCATACTCGCCGCTTTGAAAATCTCGAATTCTACTTTTCTGTTGCTTTTACCACTCAATTTTGCATTTCGTTTTGATAATGTCGTTACGAACTTCACAAAATTTAGGAATGAACATTTTTTAAAACTAGGTAGTAGCTGTCCACTTTAGTTTACTTTTCATATCACTAAAATAATAACAATAACAGTAATATATACGCTTTTAATACAACCATGAATGTTTACAGTAATTACACCCCACCAGTAAGAATGCTGCGACCTTCAACACACACACACACACACACCTGCTGCGGATTTCACGGAAAACACTGCCATCGACATTAACATATGAAAGCGTTCAAGCGGTATGAATAAAGCTTATATTGATTAACGATTAACGTAACAGTTACCGTTTGATCTTGGGTGTAACCAGAGGCTTAATTGCTCTGTAAAATAAAAATGTTTGGAACATTTTTAAACATCTCGTAACTACACCACAGTACTTCACAACCAACATCGCAAGCAACTATATACGTGTGTGTCAATAGATTGTTAGCATTTTGACGGATTCTATACCTGCTAGCCCTCCCTACCTACTGCAACGCTTCAAAGCCACCCGAGTCTTTAATTGTGTTTATGTTTTCCCAGTTCTTAAAATAGATGATGAATGTTTCGGACATTTTTGTTTGGTGGCACGGTGCCAATCAATGTGTCTCTTGGTGCCACGTTTGACACCGACATCAATATTTTCGAGCCCTGAAAGAGGATTCAGGGCGTGGATCGGATTAAGGTATGGTCATTGGCATGATTTCGTTAGCATTGTAATGAACACGCGAGTTTTATAAGAGTCTTGGACTGTTTGATATCCTGGGCGACTATCAACATCTCAAGGACAGTTCGGCAAGCTTTGACTTTAGTTATACCTCTTGGCTCTTAAATGACATCTAAAAGTCACTTTCGTAGTAATTTGCAGAAATAATACATTGTCACGTCTGTACACAATTTCATGATGTGCTGTTCGTAGCAATTAAGAACACAGAAACATCGGCCCATGTGCATAAGAAGGAGACGATGTTAACCGTGTTAAATATGAAGCAATTAACGTGTTTAATTTTCCTTGTAATCTTGGCTCTAGAAGTTGTGAATTCAATTCAGTTTCTAGCTTCCACTAATTATAATAGTACTCTGTACCGTAAAGACTTTTCCCACTTTTGTGGCTAACTAATTAATTTGTAACATTTCGTGTTCACAGACAGTAAATTACGTATTCAATAAAATATTTTACTGTTTATGTTTGCAAAACACAGAGTAATGCTATATGTGAATAGGATTAAATATCGTACATTTATACGAATTAATAGGCAGTGAATGTTTCATACGTTGTATACTGTGAGTATTATGCTAATTATACTTAGTATTATATTAATTTACGTTTCTCTAATCCCCTGTGAGATCCAAGTCTAGTTATAGCGAGGATTGTTATTTCAGTACACGTGTGTGTTTGCGTAAAAGTAACATTATTTTCCTTCGTACCGTCTTGTGCTTTATCTCTATCGGCATTTTCATTTTATTCCTTCACAGTTCTTTAACTTCTTCCTGTCTTCCTTTTATCTTCTCTTTTCGTACTCACCCTCTGTCCTGTTCTGATGGGGAACAAAACTGTTGCCGTACGGAATTCTGAGCTGGGATCAAACAGCCGTTTTGTTTACAGTAAAATATTTCTTTTATATTCCTCCACTCTTCGTGGTCTGAGCTGGCGGTAAGCTACTAGCCAGAGTACAGCGTACGTAACTGAAAAAGTGATAGTGGAACCACGGTTTCGGAGAATTAGACGTAAATACGTCTATACGGAAAGGAAGTTTATATATTGGCTTTATTCTAAATATTTCCTTTATACATGCTTTATAATTGCATAAAGTTTGATTAAGACATTGCTTATTTAACTTGAATTAGTTACGCGTAAGATGGGTCTGTGGTAGCTGAATGTAATGTAAAGTAATGTAAGGTAAGGTAAGGTAATGAAATGTTTTATAGGTAACAACAATGCTAAGTAAACAGATGACGTTTCCTTGGTAACAATAATGCCGAGTAAACAATTGACGGTTGCTAGGTAACAATAATGCCGAGTAAACAACTGACGTTTCCAAAGTAACATAACAATGCAGTTACATTTTTTCGTTTCACTTTTTGCCGAATGACACTGACCCGAAAATATAGACGTATTTACGTCAAAAAAATGTACTTCAAGTGTACAGAACCGACAGTGTCAATAAGAATTGCGTTCAAGAAGAAATAAAAAGCTGGTTAAATTAGTGATTGCTCTCTTCCAGCCATTTAAGAATGTTTTATTCTCCTGTCTCCTACATAAACCCTATTACATACAAATATGTAATTTTATCTTTTGCATTTTATGGACATAACAATTGGTCTTCCGCCCTGACGGAATAACAGACATTGATGTTGTGTGAGAGGTAATGTGCTGAGGGAAGTGTATGGACCTAACAGAGAAGGGGTGACAGGAGGATTAAAAAAAATAATTCGGGGCTTCATATGACACTTTTTAATTTAGCCATCTTATCAACAGTATGAGAGTGGTGTGAATTGTTATCTCATAAGTAATTTTCTGTCTGTTTTATGTAATTATTGTTCTGGCAATTTGTTTCAGAAACGTTGGTAATTCTGTCATTTTTCTCACAAGAAAGTGTTATGTTTTACAGTTTTGTCTTCACTTTCTGCTCAGATAGGAGCATTTCAGTTAAGGTAGGCCGTATAAAGATTATGACGAATTGTATAAGCACATACATTTTCTTTCACCATTTCATATGAGCACTGGCCCCAGTTGTGTGGCATAATTATATAGGCCGAAATTCCCCCTTTTTATTAATAAGCTTTCTTTGAATTCTGGCAGATTTGCCTCTCAACACGGAGGCATGCAACCGGAAACGAAGATATCGGTTCGCTTATATGGCAATAGTCCTTTTAATTTAAACTCAGAAGTCATTTAATATTTATATTATAATTAGGTGAAGAGATTATTTTAACCTTCTCCTTACTCATACTTTCAGCAGAAAGACATTATTTTGTTACTTATATTTATAATAATTTTAATTAAGTTTGCTGAATGATGTAAGCTAAATATTTTGTAGGAATGCGGTATATTGTTTTCATTAATGACACGCTAAATATATATATGTTATAGGTAGACGATGTATCTCTCATGTCTGTAGCATGAATAGTTTCAACTTCAATCAGCAGTAAATTAATTGGAACTTTTTAACATTTTCCATAAGTTGGTCAAAGTGTTTTTTCTCACAAAATTAACTTATACTCTCAGTAGCGAAATTTAAAATTACGTTTTTGTAGGTTGTGACCTTCAGAATGAATTCTCTCAGTGTTCGTTTTTATTAATCCGACGTATATTTTGTCATAAAAATGGAAAAAAATTATTAGTTTTCTTATAGTTCAGGTATTTAATTTATTGTGCTCTTTCAACACATAACGATCGGAATTTATTTTAATGGCGTATTTCTGGTTTTTTGCTTGTCGTTTAATTTGTATGCTGGTAGCTGCTGCAACATTCGACAAGAACGAGGCGTATAAACGAGAACTTTAAAAATATACATATCAAAGTTCTGTACTTTGAAACGAAATGTATTAAATGTAAGCATGGTTCTTATTCGCTTATTTATTTATAGCTTAAGGACCGTCTCACTGGCTTAAACAATATTATAGTAGTATGATTTAAAAAAGAATAATTAATAGTAAAGGGTATGGAAGGAAATGTTTTCGGCATAATGTAAGGTGCCATACAGACATTTGCTTGGGGTAACTGAAAAGCCACGAAAACTGTGGATGGGCTGTTTCAGGAACGAGTTTTTAACGCTGGAACTCCCGGATATGAAATGATAACATTAATGAGTAATGATATATGCGGAACATGTAACACAATATTATGTGATGATGAAATTATACAAAATCTCAGTGAGGGAATATGAAGGAATGAGACCAACTGAGAGACTAATATAACTGCGGAGATAATAATAAAACGAATCTCAGAGACGTAGGTTGTGTATTTTTCTGTATTATATAACAACTTATAATTTGTCATAGTAGATAATGGTAAAGAATAAACGGAAAATCAAATTTTTGGAAGCCTTAAATCCTTCATGAGAGTGGCAAGAACACTTAATATACGTAGGCTACATTATTTAAGTATCTTTTGTAAATTAAACATGCCCAGGCGATTCAAATCATTGAAGTTGTTTCATTTCATCTAAGGGTTGGTTTTCCAGGATTCTGTGTATCGATATCGCATAGAGTGCAGTTTTAATTTCCTGCGTTCTGCTTAACCAAACAGAAGAAAATACTTCAAAAATAAAATCCATGAGTAGGTGAATTCAAAAAAAAAAACACAAAGGTATCTACCGTCGTTTATATTATCGTGTAGCAAAAGCAGTGACGTTCGGATGGTTTCGTTTTTCTGTTTCTGTCCGAAAGAATTCTCGTTTTGATACAATTAAGCTCGATACAATGGTAGAACTTCGGTTACAGATGTGGTATCGATTACATGATAACTCTCTTAGGTTGTTTTACAACTCACTATAAACCGAAAAGTTGTGTAACGTTAAATAATGTTACTCATTTACATGCTATTAAATTACACTGCATCAACTCTGTATTTTACAAGTTGTTGATATGGGTTTAAAATACTATCTCTCACTCTGATTGAATAATAGATATTGTGTTATTTATAGTTTTCTGGGTTGAAACCTCTCGTAGTCTTGCAGGAGGTTATACATGTTTTGGAGTAACTTATCGCCTTCATCTTCAAGCTGAAATTAATTGTCGGAGAAAACCACGTGACGAGGTGCTTCAAAATATATAATCTTTGACGAATATTGTGAGGATGATGAATTCAATAAATACGTTATTTGCATGACATGTAGCACGCATTAGGCGATAATTGTATATAAAACTTTATTCTGAAAACCTGGGTCCTCCAGAAAATCATTGAGTAACCTAGGACTGGATGTAAGTGCTATATTAAAATGGATGTTATGGAAGCAGAATATGCGGATGTTAACTGGATTCAGCTGCATTATATTAGGCTCCAGTGGCGAACTGTAGTGACCACAGTAATGATTGGTTCCATCAAATGCGGACAATTTATTGAGCAGATGACCATCAGCTTCTGAATAAAGCCTCTCCAACATAGTAATAGTTTTGCATATTTTATTAGCAGACTTTATATTACGATTTCGTCATTTAATTCGGAACCATGAGATGAAACTGCAGGCTTATAGTTCCGAACAAATGCCATTCACTTTATTAGCTAAGTGCTAAAAATAGTTTAAAGGCGTTTTATGCTGACATATTTAGGCTTATATGAAAGCTGCTAAAGATGACACAGCGTCTCAGTGTTATCGATACCGTGAGTATGACAGACATTCGAAATTCTCTCTTGATATTGGTTTTTCCACTAGTGCTACAGCTGAAACATACTGAGGAATGTAACAACCTCTGGCCTGAATGTTACTGCTGGGGGGGGGGGGGGGAGTGAATCAATAGCGACAGTGGGGCAGGAGGTCGAGTCGGGGTTACACAGAGGAAGGCTGGTGAGAGAGCGCCAGAAGATACAAATGAATCGTTTTCCTCTTTCTCTTTGCAAGCCAGAAATTTAATCTTGATGATTGGCTTCGTGTTTTAATAGCATTATATCATATCGAATTTATTTAGAGTTTAGTACCTAAATTTTATTAAATTCGTATGTTCGCTAGCATGAAGCCTTGTCGGTATTTTAGGGGTAGGTGTATATAGAATTGCTTTAATATCATCACTGATGTATTACATTTAAAATTCTGAGAACATTTATTGTATAGAGTGATAGTTCTGCTGATTTTAGATCAGGGGTCGGCAATCTTTTCATCGTTGTATCTTACTGCGGGCCGCATTGATGTTACTTATCTTTCTGGACCAGATCCAACAGAATACGCGTCTCCGTAGTTTTTGCATCATACGGTGTCCTTCCAAATTTATTCACGATGATTCATAGTTTCTCGCTGCATACAACAGCGTAATAAGACAGCCAAATAATGAATGTATTCGCGTCATGGAAACGAGGTACTTGACGATCTTAACATTGACGTCTGGACAAGCGCAACTGGCGTATTGATCCGTGCTACCAGGTGTTAGTGTTGCGGTACGGTCTATATGTGGAGGCATTGTGTGGTAGGTGCCAGCGATTGATCGACTGTAAACAAGCAGACATGAGACCCTTTGGGACTCGTCTGGTCTCCGAGAACAAGGTATTTTTGGCCAGATGTTAGTGCTTTGAATACGCGACGATAAGTTTCTAAACCTTGCCACCGGGAAAACAGATTGGGTCCTTACTTTTGGGCGGTTGCATAACTCAGTGTTGCTCCAAACCTTAAATGAATTTTAAAAGAATGTTCCAGGGTGTAAAAATGGCTGAACATATAGCACGTAGAGTTCAAATTAAAAATACTATGAAGTTTTTCTCAGATACTTCCAAAGGAAGAGACCAGTTGGTACATCTGCTTTTAAATGAGAGGATAAATTAAAATTATGCTTAACGAATTACGTTTCTGATTAAGTATATTTTATTTGTTTTTAGTTTTTCTTCACTTCTATGGTTTCATTCTTCTTCATAACACGTTTTATTTCCATACACCCATTTCTGTTTCCTCAGGTAATATCCAGTCGAAAGCATTGTCGATATGCATTTCATACAGACGAACTTAAAGTGAATTAATAGTTCACAGTTATTACTTGAATCTCTTAGTATCTGAAAATAAAATGAGGTAGATTACAAATCTGTACGAACTTTATTCAGTAAACTTAACCGACAAAGATGAGAGTCTTCGCTAGTATAATGTGTGTCTATGGCAGGTGAAAGTCATCCTGAACTACTTACCAACTTATTCCTGAATAATAAGTCGATGTTCATAACTCTGGGAGGCATTAAATATTGGCAAATATTTGCAGTTGATTTGTAACGTCAAAAGTGCATAGCAACGCGTAATTGCTGAACCTAAAGGCAGTGTTCATAACGATTCTTCATTTTATACCTAAAGACTACTTCCTTTATATTCTTCAAATAGACAGAATGAAGACTTTTCAGTCTTCGGGTACAAGAAGGAACTCTTACCTTACCCCTCCATACCCCCTCCCGGCAAAAAGTAACTTCATTCCTAATATGAACTGAGTTATTGCTAAAAACATTCCATTGTGGTTTTTATCCGTCTTGTAAAAGGGAATCAGATTTTTTCCCCCAAATAAGATCTTCTTCAGATAAATTTATTTATGCTGAGTCATGTTAGCTTTTGTTATACAGAACGTTCAGCTACGGATATAACAGTCCAAATTCGGTTCTTCAGATGAGATTTTAACAACAGCATGAAATATTGAAATATGCGGATTGGTAGGTCTGTCTGTTAAGTTTATTAACTAGCAACAGTAGGCTTGTAACTGTAATGTAATAATTACGACAACTGAGGTATTGAACATAGCAAACCCACATACCAGAACACGGTCTATGTAGAACATTTTACCGCTGAATAAAAATGTTTTGTTTAATGCAGCGCACTTACCAATATCGGATGGAATATTAGGCTAATTTAAAGCTGTCCCACTATACGCCATGTGGGCGCTTGGGGGGAGTGGAGGTATAGCTCCTACTCATTCTTGACCTCGGCACTAGATGGGGGTGAGTGGTCAGCATCACGCCCCGGCCGGCTTTACCCCCGGGAAAGGACCCCGGTACCCACTGGAGAGGAGGCTGGGTGGGCCCCAGAGCCGGTCTGGACGCAGAGGCTAGAGGAAAAATCCTCTGCCCCCGTCGGGGATCGAACCCCGGTCGCCCAGTCCGTAGCCAGTCACTATACTGACTGAGCTACGCAGGCTCTATATTAGGCTAATGTAGGCTGTAAAACGCAAAATTACCACGTTGTTTGCGAAGAACGCGTAATTAATTAATCATTATGGGTACTTTTAAAATTCTGAAAGGCACTCATATAGTCTTAAGAGGGCACCAAGGTTCCAGTGAGCATACAACTATATCCCTGTCTCGAGAGAGTTCGTTGTTCATACAAAAGTTGTGATGGTGCAGCAATCTCACTCTTACGAAATGTAAGTTGTACTTCGTTCTAGATGGCGCTAGTACTGCTGTTCTCGTTTCATGTGACTGACTGTAATAAAAATAAAACCCTGCAGTGGACAGATATCGGACTATATATCTACCCGTTTCATTGGATACACAAGAAGCGCATGCGAACCAGTTTGTGAGCGTACTTAACTCAACGAAGCCCCCTGGCTTCACGAGACAAAGCCCCAAATTTCGGGATTAACCATTTCACGGTCTTCCCAAACAAGCTTACCCTACCAGGTCGAACCTTTCTACTGCAGGGACAGAACGAGGGATTCTGCTAACAATTTACTTCGCCTACTTTCCTTCCAGTAGTTCAGTCTTTACGGTAGGGCTAGATTGAACTATAAATTAATTACATTTTGGGTCCAGTTTTTGTTACTGATTTTCACTAGTGCAGATTCTGACTGCTTTGAATTTCTCAGATACAATCTGAAAGCTTTGCATTTTCGCCATGATTGTCCATGAAACAGAATGCTAAATGTAGAATCTGCGTGACTGCCATGTTTTTAATGTTCTGCAAACAATTTTTTGCCTAACGTTCGACACAAAATTTCACAGTACTACATTAAGTATCCCTAGTTTTAGTCATCTCAGAAGTCTTCATGTTCGGTATATTGGTATTATTGACGTTATGAAATTAAACATTTGCAGTAATGCGAACCTTCGGTTGGCATGTCATGTCATGTCAAGTTTCATGTAAATCCGTCAGTAGCTTTAAGTTTTGTTACTCTGAGCAGAAGAAACATGGAATATTAAGCGAACATGAAAGTAAAATACGTTTATCTACATACAACTGGAAAAAAGACTTTATCCACTTCCTTCCTTTATATTATCCCTTTCTTATCTTTATGATCATCTCTGCTTTCTACGTATCCGTTTTCCATCCATTTAAGTTGTCCTTGCAACGTACTACATTCCAGGAAAAGAACAATTACAAACATTGCACGTTCTGCATACAAGATTTCACAGATTTAAGTAAGTTGAATTTGTGAATAAATATAAATTCTCTTCTGTGCACATATATGATATCAGGGTACACCGTGTGCCACATAATGAAAAATTATAAAATTATCTAGTGTCCTCGGTGAGCACATGACAACGTATTACCGAGTTAACTGTGTTGGGAAACCAGCATTTATACTCCTCGACTTTTTTGTACTAATTTCGCTACGAAAGAGGATTGTTGGTCCAAATAACATTTCTTCATCTAGCTGTACCTGAATAAGGACATAATCGTATTGTTAGCCTTTGTGTTATAGTGTGAAGTCTGGTTATATCTTTCTTCAGCTTAAGGAGGTTCCGCTTAAAGCATGGCGTTCTGAATCTACAATGACAGACCCAGGAGTGTGAGAGTGTATTTCGATGACTCAACTTCCACAAGTTGGTGGACATCGTCGTAATGACAGCACGACAACACTTGAATCCCCTGCTTTATGTTGAGCCCCAGACTTATAACAAGGACTCGCTGTTTGGCACATATTGCTCTGGACATTGCGTCAGGGGTGTCCAAGTTATTTACTTGTTTAATTTAACGCTTTTTCGCTATGTAGATGGTGGAACAAAAGATGAAGGAGCCCAATGAAAAGTTCGCGTATCTTAAAAACAATAATTCCCTTAAATAAAAACTAGCTAAAAATATTTTCGTGATGAAAACACTTTAACCCGTTGAAGGCGAAGCTCGTCTAAATAACAGTTCAAAATTCAGTTCTGACCACAAAGAAAACAACATTTATCTTTTTCAAAGATCAATTTAGTAATACTGTTTATGGAAATAATTGCTGTTTACTATAATATTAATACAGGACCCTTGAATACAATATTTTGTAAAAATGCAGATTTGAATGTTAAAGTCGGTAGTACATACAGTTACGAATGGGCTTTAAATGGTCAAACAAGACGGAGTAACTAGTCTTAGATGAAGTTAAATTTGTGTCTGAATTTTATATTGAGTGGAGAGCAGGTAAATTTGGTTTAGTTTTCTCCGCTCACTTTACTTAAATGTTATATATATATATATATATATATATTTCATAGTATATAAGGATGTAGTTTTTATTCTTTTTCTGAGGAGACAAATACGCCTGAAACAAGAATTGGATCCAACGTTAGGTCCGAGTGGTTGGCATTCCACATGTGGGAGGTCCAGGTTTCAAATTTCATTCCGGAGACATGCTATCCTTACTGGCATTGTCTTGATGATGAAGACAGTAATCATCTATCAAAATTATATCAATATCTACCAAAATACACAGCCCATTATTCCAGAATGTAGCCATCGTCATAAACGTAAACAACTTCAAAATTAAGAGATCAAAGGACGAGTTTACTGTGTGAACGGCATTAACAAGGCATTTGATGTAATTCTCTGTTATCTCTCTTTGAATTATGTCTCTTATTGCCGGCTGTGTTTAAAAACAGCGTTGAGTTTTTTAGACTTACGGCGAGGAGAAAAAGGATAAAAGAACTGCATAATTTGTCTAATAAATTGTATTCATCAAATAGAATTATGGTGAACACTGCAAGGATGATGGTGATTTGGGTGAATCATGCAGAACACATCTCACAAATGATAAATGTCTGCATATTTATGACGAACTTAAGGAAAAGAGACCTCTTGTAAGTACCGAGACATAAATGTATGGATAATATTAAAATGAATCTTATAAATTATGTATGAGTGTATGGAATGCATTCGTGTGGTTCAGGGTAGTTAAAAGTGACGGGCTGTTGTGAAAACTGTACCGAATCTACGGGTTCCATAGAAGGTGCTAATATCTTAGCTATCTGAGCGACTGTTTTATCTTTGCAAGAAGGGCCCTACTTCATGGAGTTCGTTATTCAGAACGCATTCGAAACAACACTGATTGAAGGTGTCAGATGACGAGGTACGAAGTTAATTACGTGTCCTTAACTGAATCAGAGCTCTCCGTCTGTTTCGTCTTCTGAAAAGTTCTAATGAATAGGGAGAGAAACAAGAGAACTTGACAGCCAAGCAAGTGAATTTTATTAATTTAATTGTTAATAGTGTTAAAGAGAGCAAGAGATTCTATTTTTAGTTATCATTTGATGCGTGTGTCTCTGGACTATGACCTCCTTACCTCATCCTCCAAGACTCTCCTTCCCCTGTCGTGAGGTTTTGTAAAGTTGGACGTATACGACAGCGAAGGGGAATGTAGAGGACGAAGAAGGAAGGAGTTAAAGGGATGCAAATTATAGCGAGGGCGTTGCAGGAACGTAATTAAATTAATTAACATGTGAATGGAAGGGTAAAAGTCTTTAAGGCACCCCGACGCCGAAGGAGGCATTGGCGTCGTCGTATTGAGACGCATGGTCTAAGACAATGTTGATGGAAACTTTACATGAAAACTGTTAATGTTTTCCGGAGGCTCGACTTGAGTGGTAAATTAAAATTCTGCCCTTAGTTTGTTCCTTTGACGAACTTTGTGTATATTTTAGGCAAGTTTTACTTTAAGTTATTTTTAAAAGAAAAAATTATTTATCTTTAACCAACTTTTATGTCCAACTAAGGAACTTTTAAGCGTTCAGTTTTTATGTTGACACAGTGTTTCATTTCAGATATAAGTTTTTATGTTACTTGTTTTTCAAATTAAGCGATTTCTTAAAAAACATAGTAAGAAGCCATTCGTCCGGCAAAATTAGTTTCAGCTCCAGAGTATCTGAACAAGTTTTGGTAGTTTCGTGATCCGTGTTGGTTTTGGAGGTGGCTGTCTTCTTGATTGTTGCGCCTAGTCTGGTAGAAATTTACCGACGTTTCAGAGATTATTGCCATGATGATGGAGCTAGCTAGCGCCTGTGAAACGTTGGTAAACTTATACTAGACTACAAGGCGCAGTAACCCAGAAGACAGCCATGTTCATACTCACCGTTGTGAGAATCTGAAGTCTCAAGTTCAATGTGATAGTTTATAAACATCCACCCCGCGCTGTGACGTATTCAGAGCTTTACTTGACATGTGATTTTGGCCTTCTAAAGCCATACTTAACTGACGAACAAAGCTGGTCACTTGCCGAGATGTGTATGAGAATTCTAATAGGTCAGAACAACAGTGTTGAGTTTAACTGTTGGGAGTTTCCAGGTTGGAGGAAACCTATTGAAATTTCACTATTTCTGGAGATTCTCTCTCTCTCTCTTCTGACAGTTCAGGCTTTGTCTCGGACTTCAGAATTCAATCATTTGTTATGTCCTGAGTAACAGCAAAATTGAGACATTTACTTCTGTCATGAGTAGCAGTGTTTGTGTCAGGCCAACAAACATTAACATTTAACATTTCAATGATTAATACACTTTCGTTCCGGATTAAAATCTCGATACAGAGTCGATTCATCTGTGCCAGGATAGGAACAACTGGAGGGCTCTTGTGAATACCGTAATCAAACTTCCGGCTCCATAAAAGACTATCAGTTTCTTGACTAGCTTCCCAAGAAGGACTCAGTTCCATGAAGTTAATTCACTTAGTTGATTCATTCATTTGTTGGTTGTTTTTTATCGTTTCTTACGTACTTAGGAGAAAAGTGAAAAGTTGTTGGCCAACTTTGTTTTCAAATAAACATATTTTCCAAAATTTGTTGTGGGATTGTACGCATCTCATAGGTTGTAATATTTATTATTGCAGATACATGGACTATACACAGTTTTTAAGACTACGAGTAGTCATGTTACTGCATAGAATTATACGTTATATCTCTATGTATTCATTAAATGTTCAGCACATAAAAAATATTTTAGAAAACCTCTGTAGATTTTAATGATATCTGTGCTTCACAAGGCTATATTCCGATCGTTTATTTGATGAGCCGCGATTTATAAAATTATACAGATTATTTTAAGATTTATGAAAAGTTTTGTTTACACACAACCTCTGCATTATGTTATTTCACACAGTCTGTAAAATATCTCATTATTCCCGATTTAATCGTTCTAATAATAATAATTGGTGAAAAGTGCAAGCTGTGTATCTGTTCATTTGAGAAACATATACTCAATTTGGCTTTTTTCTCCGTTTGATACTATGAAATGTTCGTTTCTCTGTACAGGATCTTGAATATTCCTTCGTCCTATTAATTCTTCTATTTCTTTCTCTACTTTATTCAGTAATACACCGCAGTGTCTCAAACAAGTGGATTACCAGGTAAAGTCTTATTATAAGATTGTTTGGAAAAGGATTTGAAGACTTTTTTATTAATTGTATGGTGATGGTACCAGTTCTACCAGCGTGATTAAGTAGAGTGGATTAATTGGAAGGAAGAAATAGGGCTGTGTAATTAATAATAAAAGCAGATCTTATCTGGTGTAATTATATTCAGGCGAGGAGCTTAGGTAGGCGGTGGTGATTCAAGGAAGTGAATTATGCCTTCGGTTACTCCATGACATTTCTGATATTTCTTCTTCATATTGGCGGAAAAATATGGCTAGAAAGAGAATAATTAAAAGGGAAAAGTTTAAGAAATATTTTCATGCAACTCTTTGTAAAATCGTTGGTATCAACAAGTGATGAATTATTAAATGTCTCACATCGTATCTGTTTAATCAGTACTGAGAATGAATCCTTACTCAAGCCGGTTATAGTTCGCCACACGTCTTTAACATTTATTTACATTTTCTGGAATCTCCCAGTGTAATCGGTACATTTGTGGATGGACAGACCGAACGCAATAAAAACATGGCGATTGCGTAAAACAATTGCCTAAGTAGGCCTGTGTTGCCAACATTTGCTATAATGACATTCTTAAGTTGGATAGACAATTCGCTTTGTTCAGCGCATTTATGTAAAACAGTATTCGGTCGCTTGTATTGCATAATAATATGATCGTTATTTTTAGATAGGTTTTATGTAAATGTCAAAATAGGCTTTCCTTCCGATATATTATAAGCGTCAAGTTTGACGATTTTGCGAATTGTGAAATTTTCAATAATGGAATGGAACTGTCAATGAACATTATAAAAATACTAGTAAAGATAAGGAAAACAATACAGACTTGACGAATTCAAAATATAAAGACTAGTATAATTACTAAACATTTAGACAATTGAAATCCTCCAATATTTTGCTTAAGAGATATTCAAATAGACCTTAATAATAAAAACATGTTTTAAGGTTGTTTAGCAAGGATTTCCTTTCGGGTCCTTTGATATCCTTCCTTTTATCTCAACTCAGCTCTACACGACCCATCCTACTTCTCAAATTTTCATTTCTTTCTTCTTTGTAGTATCTTCTGTTTAACACTTTCCACATTGAATCCTTTCGAGTACGTCGTTAGAGCAATTAATTTTAATTCCTCAGTTGAGTTAGACCTTTCGGAGTATACATTGTATTAATAGGTGCATTTCGTAGCACAGAAATGTTGCTGTGCGTTTCAACAGTCATCGTAAGTTGTTACAATAGAAAGTTTGCTGAAGTGGAAGATAAAAATAAGTTTCATTCTTGTAATCATGAATTGTAAAACTTGGTCCTATAAGCTGGATGGAAAGCTAACAAGATGTAAAAATAACATCGAGGAAGGCGTTGGGAAATCGATTAAATTTAGTTCTGAAGACTAGTCATGTTTTCTGAAAAAGCAAAAATGTTGCGTGCTTTGATTTTATAATTGTTAACTTCTGACAACTTCTCGCTTCTCAAAAGGCAAGGAGCAAATACATGAGAGGGTTTCTGTAAATTCGTAGCAGAGTCTGCATTGAAGTCTGAAAATGAAAGAAGCTTCTTGTACCTGTCGAGGGTAAAGGATTTGTGTATTACGCGTGCGTCACATGAAGTGAACGCACAATGGGGAGTCATTCACACTGTCTGCCCTTCATCAAGTAGAATATTTCATTCAGAACAACTTAATATATTTGGATTAAATTTTATATTTGATATCCACATTTAAATTATTCTGTCTAGGTTTATTTTATCCCCTATCATTTTGTTACAAGTCCTACTCTATATTATCGTAATTAAGCAGTCACTGACAGCTGACAAGGGATTGTCTTTATTGTAACTGATAAAATTATTTCTGCTGGCTCAGTATGGATCTGTTGACCATAGGTTCCATAAAAGCCAAAAGATATCGTGACCACCTGATCGAATGTCATTTAATTAGTTACTTTAGACTTCAGACTTAATGAATTTCTTAAAAGCGGTTTCACGTTTGAAACATGTTCTCGTTTAAAATGCTGACTACTTTTTAAATGTTTTCCGATATGATAATTATATTTAACGAAATACAAAAATGTTAATTATGTGTCAGTACCGATGTAATATCTGTAATATTAATTAGTTGAAGCTGTAGTATAGTTTTCTATTGATAATATATTTCAACAATAAATGTGAATGTGTGTTAATTCTCTACCAATTAAATTTGTTTACTTAAAAGCTTATACTGTAGGCAATGCAATTTGTAATTATGTATGTGAAGGAAAGTTTCAGTGGGCGTCTATTAATTTTCATTAAGTTCTGTCACTATGACCGTTTATGATTCACGATGGCCGCTTACACATTTGTTTAGTTTCATAGATTAGTTTTGCTTTTTTGAGTCGCTTTTGTCTTTGTACTTCTGGACCAATATTGCCTAAAACCAGAACTTTAATTGGCTGTAGCTCTAAAATATTGTAGCAAGAAATGCAACAGACCTGCTTTTAGTCTGCTTATTTTTTACATACTTATAGACGAGTAAATGAAGTAGGCTTTAGATGCGTTATCTTGCTTTGTGTCCAGTGCTGTGTAAGAGAGGGAAGCATTTAGCTGCTGAAAATAATTCTGCCAGGTCAAATTCCATGTTCATCACGAAAGATGAAATACAAAGTATGGAAGCAAAGAAGTGCGCATTGTTTTTAAATCTACTGTCCTGTTTACTGAGAAAGAGAAGTAGGACATTATATTGATCTTTCTGTTACTTATAAATAATTTCCATTTCCATAAGTTTTACTGCAATTTACTTTTCTGTTTATCGATTGGCCTATCTATCTCTACCTGTGTATCGACTTAATGTATGTATGTCCATTGGTTATATGTGCGTTCTCTACATACCTAAGACATCTATCTACACATGCATTTCTGTATGTTATATGTACATATGTCTGTCTGTCCGTCCGTCCGTCCGTCCGTTCATCTACTTCTCAGCACATTTATTTGAATGGCCTACGCCTTCGTGCCAGTCCAATATATTGTCCACAAACCAAAACTCGGCACCACGAGCTCTGTTTATCTGTCTTCTAGCCTTATTATCATCAAGTTATCATCTTCGGTAACATATTTGCGCCACTAAATACGTGGTATTACATACCTATCTGACTTTCTACACTTGTACTTTCTCAAAATATATTTAAGTGAATATAAATACACTTTGGTCTTGATATGAAGTGTAGTTTATATTAGTATTCCAAGATATAGATTATAAAAACATTTCATTAAAGATTCCTTTTAAGCTACTAAGTATTTCTGTAATCCGCTCTTTCAGAGCGATGTTTCTGCCTTGTACAAACGAAGACATTCGAAGTAACTAAATTAATTGGCTGTCGCTTACCGTTACCACATTTTTCCAAGACTATCATATTATTTTCGTCTCTGTTTCTCGTATTATTTATCACGTATGCCACACAGAGTTTATTTTACGCCACCGAATGTCGCGACCATTGATTATCACGCATGCTTCGTATGTGTAAGGTCTGGGGTTCAAATCTCTGCCCGGAGATTAACAATCCTGACCGAGGTTTCCTATTGTTTTCTTTAGTCTCGTTAAACAAATACCGAGGAGGCAGTGCCTTAAATTAGGCCAATTTCGCATCCATTCACATCCTTTCCTATTCATTATATAACAATCGCCGTATCATTTGTCTCTACATAACCTGAGTCATTGACCGATACGTTAAATAAATGGTTTATTCCTGCCTTTATTTTCGTAGGTGCTTTAGATAATTTTTGTGCACGACGCTGATAAATATTTGTTCTATGAATCACTGCTTTTAAGTGTTTTGTATTGAAAATCCGCCTACAACTTCAGGAGAGAAATAAGTTGTAATTTTTAGGGATTCCGAGTGATTTATCATTAGTAAAACTTTCAAAAGGTGCGTATGATAGGATTAAAAAGTTTGAAACTAGTTATTAAAGCTCGAAATTTCGAGAATTCTTTCGTTTTTTACCAAGTATTCCTAGTATGTGTTTTGTTAGTGCTAAGCTACGACCAAATGTTGGAACTGGGTGTTCAGAAAGTAATATTTTATTCTAGTGTTCCCGTTCTTCATATATTAGAACTGGTTGTTACGTTGTCTTCCTGGGTAAGTGTTTTTCTTCGGCAGTTGATTTTTAAGAAATTGCCTTATTTGTATTAAAATTATGCCATATTCAAAGTTTCATGCTTTATCCCACTCGTACTACATGATTTTTCTCAGTCCGTCTTTCTGTGTTTATTTATCGCAGCAGGATTACGTATACTGTAAAAGTTATGAAGCTTCTCATTGTAATTTTCTTCTGTTCTTCGGGTACTTAATTTCAAATTTACTAAATTGTTTTCATGTTGGTCAATCATTTGCAAGTATTTTCATTGATTTATTAGTTTGCCGGTGTTTAAAAAACAGAAATTCATAACGTAGAATGAAATGGAAAAATGACGATGAGTGGCTAGCAGGTAAGAGATCTGAAATGCAGTCATCTCTACGAAAAATATTTTAATCGAGAGATGGTCTGTCAGTTCCGACTGGAATTTTTTTTAAATTCCTTACCCCTTAGAGCTTAATGCAAACTATATGTGCCACCTACTTTAACTCTTTATTTCGCTCACAGAGTGAATTTATGGGTTTATTATTATCCTCCGAATAAACGACGGCTATTACCCTAAACAGTTTTAACAGACGACCTTCGTAATTGAGTAACGTTGATCTTTACGCTAGAGACTGAATGAAATATTCTATCTTCGCTTTCCGTCGAGATATGCGTGGATAACAGATCTACCTGTATGCAAGCCTCAAACTTATCTTTTCAATATCCTAACGTACTCACCTTTCGTTAGCGTCTGAACGTCTAATACCATATTATATATTCTCTGCAATTAAATACCGTTGTTAAATAACCTAAAATTTCATAAATCTACTTCTGAAATTAGTGCACTGTTGTTAAATAACCAACGAACGATTTTGATGCAAATTAATTCTGTTACAAGATTCTTTTAACATACTGTAAATTAATGTTATTTCCATTTTTCACCATCCGTCCTTCCAGTGAGAACAATACTTCATTTTCGTTTCTTGTCAGAATGCGTAGACGTGTGACTTGACGTTACGTTAGGACAAGTGCTTTAAATTATGTCATGTCCACGTTAGCGCTGTCCATTCATTTCGAGAACAGTTGCACAAGTTTTCGCATAGCACGCATTGTTGTACGTCTAGTGTCGGCGTTAGTGTTTGTTCCAGTGCCGTGGGTTGTAGTAATAGTGGTGGCGGTGGCCAATTAGCATTAGCTAACATTTCCCTTCGGAGAGAAGGGAGGTCTTCCCCAGAGCTTCACGGATCTAGGACAGAGTTGGAGAAGGCGAAGATGGGGTTGTAGGTAAACAGAGACGACGTATTCCCACCACAAGGCAGCTCCTCACCCCCAAACTTCACCTCTTCTACTTGTCTTGCTTGCTACTATGTTGATGCACTAAATTAGAGAAGACACAGGCAAGGCGTGTAGTCTACCTTCTTCCTCAGATTTGCATTGAAAAAGGGAACAAGTGTGAAGCTCAGCGGAGTCTTTCTTGAGAAACTGATGGTCGTTTAGGTGGTAAGAAATTCCCAAATGTTATATAACCTCAAAGCGTGTTACCGTGGTTACAAAATCCCACCACTAGACAATATCTCAAGCCAAACGACTCTAATCCACTAGATGTAGTTTAATTTCCGTCTGCTCTTAGATTTCCCAAGTGATTATTCCTGTCAGGTTCACCAAAAGATATTTTGAGTGTATTTCTCGTCTAGGGTTGGGTAGGTAAGGTCCTATCTACACTGCAGATCATTTGTTTCATTTACGTACAATATATCTCTTATTTTATTAAAGCTTCTATTAGGTACTAGTTTCTCGCATTCTGTACACGTAAAGCGACTAACGTTAATACTTGTGTTTCTGCAAACAGATGAAGAAATAATTTTTAAATGGATCTTGGAGAAATATGGCTTTGTGTGAACAGGATTCAGTGGCTGGTTTTATTGAACGATGTAACGAATGAGCCATCGATTCCCTAAGCAGGGGGTCTGATGAGTTGAGTGACTGTAGCCTTTTTCACGAAGACCCTGAGCCACGTAGACGGCCACCAACCCCCTCCCCCCCTCAACTACCCTTCGTAATGGTGAAGATATTCTGGACTGTAATCAATATATTGCCGCTTGCATTTTCGACTTTTATCAGACTAGCCATTTTCTGCTTTTAATATTTCAGACGGCTGAAATCAGCATTGACCTGAAGGGTGTAGCATTTGCTCAAAATTAAATTATAACGTATTATTTCCTTCCTGCCTTGCTTACTTTTTTATTTTGTTCGTTTATTTATTTGTGTAGTTTTTATCTTATGTACATCTTTCTTCCCCAAATTGTTTATTATATTTCCTTTTTCCTTTCTTTCCTCCTCTTTTCTTTGTTTTCTATTTCTTTCGTTTTTCACGTTCTACTATTCTTTCTTTCTTTCTTTCTTTCTTTCTTTCTTTCTTTCTTTCTTTCTTTCCTCCTTACTTTCTTGTTACCAGTTTCTGGAAGGAGAAGGGAATTTCTATTCTCCACATCTAAACCAGCTCCAGGACCTGACAAACTGAAAATGGAGCAGTGGGCCCTAAACAAATATTAAGACAATAGTAGACAGTATAAATACGGTCGTTAACGATGTATATAATTTGTTCCATAACATGACGCACCAGTACAACCCTAACCGATGTACTTGACATCTAGTGAAGAGATTTGCAATGCTCGAAGCTTTACCTTCATGTCCCCATACGCCTTATGGTGATTAGGCAGTGGGGAGGCTTTCATTGGAACCCCCTGTAAATATAAACAGAGATGAACTTACCTCCGAAGTCTGCTGTGGAGAGAATGATGTATTTGAACTCACTGAACCATGACATCAGCCTAAGTTGATTTCCTCTTTGTTGTCTCCTGAGATGGTTCGTATCCTTCGGAGCGTCTCGGCCCTCTTGTCACATGAGATGCGTAATGAAAGGGTATTGAGCGGGATAAGGGAGGCTGAAGGTGAATGATGAAGGGAGGTAGGAAATATGCCTATATACGACATGGCATTCGTGTTTCATACCTGAATGTTGATTTTTTCAAGTACAGTTATTTCTGTTTGTATGATTTGAGGTTTTCACAGCGGTGAGTATGAAGATTTCTGTTTATTTGTTGTTTATTTAAGGATTCTGTAGCTAAGGTTGTTAACATCAGTTGATATGAATAATAATAAGTTGGGAATTATACGGAACAAAGCAGTCGTAGCCTAATTTAATGTACTGTCTCAGCATTTTCCGGAAGATAATGGGACAAAGCACGAAACATTTCACCAAGATTAGCCGGTCTCCGGGTCCGTCGGCCCAGGACTTCCGAAATATGAAGCAGGATTTGTAACAACTAGGCCACGACGTTTCGTCTCACAACTTTACATTTCTTAGTTTATTTATTGGTGTTTTACTTCAAATGCGTAGGTTAACGTGCTGTCGAATGAGAGGATCAGAGTCGGTGATGAATTTGGAAGGTTGTGGAAGGAAGTGGCCGTGGATTAAGACAAGCAAAGTTGATGCGGCCGTGCTAAACTTCTCTTATTTTGTCATCTTCATAAAAGGTTTTAAAACGAAATTAATTTGTGTACCTATTATGGTACTCGTTTACCAACATTAAAAATATGAGTATGACTCCAGGGTTTTGTCGTGAACGCCTTGAAAAAATATTTTCTGTACGGTGTGACTTTGGTTACATCGCACGCACTGTTGTTTTTTACCATCGTGTGACCGTAAATTTCTATCTATAATTCTCTACCTTTTGGCCACTGCTTTTGTCTGTATCTCGTCATTCCGAATGGGAGATACGGCATTGATAAGATATTCTTCAGACCATTCAACCTTCAGTTCCTTTTACTGTGATATAGTGCCATCGGACGAAAAATATAAACTTGTTTGTCAAAACCAGAACGAAATTAGTTGGTTTTTTTTCCTACCAAGTGCAGAAAATATAACAACTAAGTACATATGTTTTAAAAATGTGGAATTTCAGTTAATAACTTCAGCATCTGGAGTGAGACGTGTCGAATGTTAAAGGTTTTCCAACGTTTCAACAAACATTACAGGTGCCATCTTCAGAGCGAAAGTATTTTTGAGCTTTAGGATGTCCTTTTATATAGATCTTGCAGTTAGCGAAGAGTAGCGCGATTGAACCAACGTAAAATCTGTATGATATCCGTTTCAGAGCTACCAGGTAGTTTAAACATATGCTGCGACAGAAACGAATATTTTACAAGGCATTCAAGTTACATTTTTTCATTTCCTCCCGTAAGACTAAATACACTACTACGATAAGATCAGAGAAGCCTGGTTTCAAAATGTGGTTGCGAACTGGACATAGCCTGAAATCTTGTAGTGTTGGGCTACCAGAGCCGCCTTCAGTATCCGGCTGTGCATTACAATGCATGACAGTATTTTGTTAGCGTCGTACTGGCCATAATTGTCACAACCGAAAGTCTGATTTGAGAATTTGTTTTCGTCATGCTGTGTATCCTTTTATACTGCTAGGATACGTTGTAACGTATACGACAACACTGCTTCCATCATGTCGCGTCTCAAAGAACGTGATACCGTAGTTTCAAACCCATTGCTGTAAACATCGCGGGACATGCAACACGGGTATCAGAAAACGAAAGGCGACTGAAACAATTCTCACACTTTAAGATATAGTCTGTTTATGGTCTTTTGTGTGATACTCATGAGGATGTTAGGAGGAGACTAGATTCTGGAAATGCTTGCTACTTCTCAGTTCAAAATATTTTGTCTTCCCGTCTGATTTCTAAGAACCTGAAAATTAAAGTATACAAAACAATAATCTTGCCTGTTGTTTTGTATGGGTGCGAAACATGGTCTCTCACTCAGAGGGAGGTACACAGATTGCAGGTGTTTGAGACCAGGGTGTTGAGGATGATATTTGGGCCTAAGAGGGAAGACGATGGGGCGTGGAGAAAACTGCATAATGATGAGCTTAAAAATCTGTACTCCTCCCCCAGTATTGTCAGGGTGATTAAGTCGAGAAGAATGAGATGGGCTGGGCATGTAGCGCGCATGGATGGGACAAGAGGTGTGCACCGGGTACTGGTTGGGAAACTTGAAGGGAAGAGACCGCTGGGGAGACCTAGACGTAGATGGAAGGATAATCTCAGACGGGATCTATGGGAGATAGGAGTTGAAGGAAACTGGTTTTTTGGCCCAGGACAGGGTCCGGTGGAGGGCTTTGGTTAATTCGGTGATGAACCTTCGGGTTCGGTAAGCCATCTAGTTAGTTAGTTAGTTAGTTATGGTCTCTTGTGAATTCTGTGATTATCTTTCACGTTCTACATGAACGGGTCTCTTCTTGGACAGCTCAATAAGTCTTACAATATGTCGTCAAACATTTAGTTAAGTAACTTGTTGCATCAGCCTGTTTGCTCGGTTTTAAGTATTAAGGCGTGTACTTAAGTAGGTGGCTAAGCTGAGTCAGTATAGTATCTAGGATACGCGGCTGAATGATTGTGGTTCGATTCTTGGCAGGGCATTATGTTTATTTCTCTTCGTCATAACGTCCAGACCGACTGTGGGGCCTCCATAATTTTCTATCCAATGCTATCGGGGTTCTTTACTTGGCTTAAAGTGGCCGGGACTTGAAGCTGACCTCTCATTTCCATCTAGCGCCGAGGTTAAAAATGCACACGTCAGTATAGTGTGGTGCTTCGTTGAACATCAAGGACAGCTATGCTTTTACGTTTCGTTAATTATGTAATTATTTATTTTGGTAAATAGATGTTTAACTTGTTACTTAGTAGTTGGCTGCGTTGTCTATATCGATCGGTTTGTGTTTGAGTTTGCGTTGGTGTATTTAGATGTAAGAAGAACTGCGCTGTATAACATTTAGCGAATACTGACCTGTTAGAATTCCGTAGCCCAAAGTAAGGTAAATAATTTTGTTCCATTAGTTTATTTCACATATTGGGACTGGTTTTGTGTGTGAGCGTACTGTAAAGTGCTAGGTTCGGATTGGCTGCACGTTTCATGGTGAGCCAAGTGTTGTATCTCTCCAAGGCTTAACGTTCTATCCAGCCTCATTAATCAAGAAAGACAAGTGTGTTTGCTGCAGAATATTCAAGCTCCCTGCTGCTAATGAAATAAGCTCTCTCTGATTTCTTGTAACGGAGTGAATAACGAATCACTTTTGCATTGGCACAAAAAAGGTCATTGACGTCTATTTATTTTAGCGTAGGAAGGATATTGGATACGGTGACCGTGCAGACTTGCTGGAAAAAACAGGACCTATTTATGAAACATAGAGCTGCAATGCTGATTAAAGTGGTTTGTAGCCCAGCGAATGTTCTAGGCGTTCTTTTCAGATGCTTGTACTATGTAGTGGTTGCTTCTGCCCTGTTCGATCTCTAAAGTGCTTAATGGATTGTGATTGGATTTGGTATTATGGGGTTTTTAAAACCTGAATATCAGTTTAATTCCTGTTAGTGCATAACAAACCTTTGTTTTGCTTAAAGCTTCTTGAGAAGTTGTAGTCACTGAGCTAGTTAATATGTTTCATGATTTTTACAGAACTGAAAGCCTTGGTACCATGTGATATTTCGGGTTCTCGCGGCTGGTATGACACTCTGCCTTTAGGTACGCTGAATTTCCCTACATTAGTCTTCCATCTGAGGTTCTTTTACTGCCATAATTTTGTATACATTTCTCGTTTTCCCTATACGTGCTACATTGCCCGCCTATCTTGTCATTCCTCCTTTCTTTACACTTGTGTAAAAAGAATGACGCTATAACTTTCTCCATTAATCTGTATTAGTTCATGTCTTTTGATTTTCCAAAAAATTGCAAACCATTCAGGCATACCGAACGGTGTCAAGAATATTTCATTTTAAAACCGGGAACTCCCTCAGTATAACCATAAACCTCATGACATGGCCTTGTCTTTCTCCTTTGATATCTTGAATAACAATACAAATAACTAATAACTAAATTCATATTTCCGCTTCTAGATGTCAGATGCAACTTATATTGTGCTGGATCTGGTTTCATTCGTAGTGAAGTTGGTTAAAAAGTTTGTTCTGAAACGTATTGAATTTGCCTCGTACATATCTGTTTGCCATTGTTTTACTACTGTTTTTATTACTTTAAAATTGACTTTTGTTCTCAGTGTCATTTTATAGTTCAGAAATCAAGTGAAAAGCCTTGTAAATAACGCAACTAACAAGCACTCTGAACATGTTCGAAAGAGCTCGTAAACATGAAACACACTTTCTGCAGTTTAATGCTATCAATTTTGATCGCTATGTCTGAATTTCTACGTTCTATCTAATTGTAATCAATTAATTATGATATTTTGTTAACTAGTAATCGTGATACCTTTAATAAATGTGTAATCTTGTAACGTTTAGAGGAGAATTAACATTTTACGCTGTCTGTTGGGATTTGACCGGAAGGGTTAATGGGATCTTGTTCATTTATTTTTGTAGGGTGGAAATCTCGTAAGACTACGCGATCATTAATTTGTAATGTGGTGTGGTGAGTAAAGTTTCGCAAGCGCGCGCACAAACACACACCCTGGAATTCTGTAACAATGTTATTGTATTTCATGAACATCAGCTGACTAACACAATTAATTTGTTTCAGTTCGTGACTGGTGAATGCATGAATCACCGACAGATTTAGTCAACCGGTTGCCTTACTAAATCATATTTACTTGGTGATAACTCAGTGGTCAGTTGACTGGATGACTGAATATCTGACTGACTGTTTAACAAACTAGCTTTAGAACTGATGACTTTTATCAGGCAAAGTACTTTGACATGTAACTGTTGTTTGGTCCCATATTATCCAGATATTGAGACCTATAAATGCTGGCTATGACGTCTCTCCGTTCATAACCTCTTTGTCGGTACGATTTTAACTGCGTCACAACCCAGAAGACCACAATCTGAATGTTCATAGCAGTGAAAACTTCAAACCTCAAATCTATAAATGTCTTACATAACTCCGTAACTTCGCTACACTGTGCTCCTTTTAATGTCGTAATAATTGTGCAGAAGCAGTACGATTTCAAAAGTGGCTGTTCTGTTACATCGTTTACCTTCTGAACAACTCGTCGTTGAGAGATTTATATGTTGTGTATGTTAATTTTATACAGTTACTTACACATATTTACATTAACCTACTTTCGAGAAATAAATTAGATTTTTTCCCGTGTGTCCTCTCCTTAAAGTAACAAAACTTTGTGTAAGCATCTAATCAGTAGAGGTCACTCCAGCGATATCTACTTTACATTTTTATCACTATTGATATCAGCACGAAGGATATGCTAGTTTGTGAGGTAGAATCTACTCTTAACATTGCTTAAATGGGGTGCTGATGTTTTAGTAGTGATAGATCTTCAAAAGGTATGCAACAGGCAGTGTTTTCAGTGTCATCTCTCCCCTCTGGTGGCGCAATGGAGAAACTTTGTTACCTCACATTCGTTCGCTTGCTTTTATGCGTGTTTAAACACAACTTTGTTTATTGTATTGAAGAGTTACAACGCTTTAACGCGTTTAGTTACATGTTATGTGCGACACTTTAAGAAAGTATTTTCATATCCTCAGGCTATTCTCTGAGAGTGAATAGGAAACTTAAGGTATATATAATGTCGGCTGTGTGTTAATACGGCTTCTATAAATTTCTAAATAGAAGCAAAATGGGTTAAATGTACTTTATAAATTTCTGTTATGTGTAAATATATGTTAAGATAATAATTATAGAAGTTGTTATAAAATTACCATTTAGTAGTTGATGAAAATTTGTAAAATTGTGTAATTCATATTAATTAAGTATAGTCGTAGACGTTTAAAATTTGAACTTAACTGAAATTAATACTTTCTAATATGGGAGGGTTCTCATAATATACCGTATACTTATCACCAAATGTAATTAGGGCATTCGAAACAAGAAGGGTGTTATAGGAGTGATTTGGTGGAGATGGGAAATAAAGGGCACACACAAGCCGGAAAACAAAACCTGAAGGAAAGAAGCCACTTAGAAGACGTAGTCGTACATTATATGATAATATTAAAATGAATCTTTAAGAAATATTTGAGAATGCAATGGTTTCATATCTCTCAGGGACTGGTCCAGCTGTAGACATTGTTTGAAGACTTTGGTGGACTTTCTTAATTTTTTGGCCAGCTGAGCAATTGTCAGCTTTTCAAGAAATAATTAAACATTAATTTAACACAAACATATTTCCGTCTTATATCTATGAGAGGCATAAGCCTCAATTATCTGGCTAATAACGCCTGGCTGGCTGTAGCTGGCTAAGAATGCATTTTATGTGATCAGTTAAGCCAGGTTCCTTTGTTTTTCGTTGTAAAAGCGTTAACTGGGCTAACGCTGTTGTCATGGCCCCTGCCATTATGTCGAAATTTTGCCGTAGGGTAATGTTTTATAATGAAGTTGTGGATTGGAAATGACATAAATTGACTAACATGAAACGCAACTGAACTTTATACTTTTTATTTGTTCCGTCCTTTTAATGATAACATTATAAAATACAACTTTTCGGAAGCTAGTGTCTGCTTCTCTCTTCAGGTAGTCTCAGAGGTCTGAGGCTGTATAAACCAGGGGTCCCAACAGATAGGCCTTCTGTCCTCTTCACTCTTTCCTGAAGACAGAAGAGCAATTTTACATATTACAAGGCACGCATCTTCATAAACCATCGGACTTCGACAACCGGAATGCTTAATTATGACAGTTGGCCATTTTAACTGATTTGTAATCATGGAACCATTAAACAGTAAACATTTTCTTGTAGTTAATTGTTATATTTTTTAATCTAAACACGCTTAGGCTTATCATTCGCGTCGTGGTGTCATATTGACATTCTTATGTTGAAGCCTGCCGTCTGATTTCTGTGGCGTCATTTCATTCACATCATTTCACGAACGTGGACCTCTGGTTTCGCTTTTCCAACATAATTTTCCTTCTATGGCAGCATACTGAATTGTGCTTACGTGTGACATTTTGATTTGAAACTCAAACCTATTACTAAAATCTGTTATAATGGTGTCAGATAGGAACAAGTCCCCACCTTTTCGACTGCAGTCGACAATCGATTTTGCTCCCTATCAAAGGCGCATAGGCTTTCTAGTCCCGGGTGTGTGTGTGTGTGTGTGTGTGTGTGGCTTAGTATCTGTAAACTAACTTCACTCTGCCTTCAGCAATTGCGTTGAAGACAGAGTTTAAATGGCGGCTGGCAAGTGAAATGAAGTAGCAGGCGGGTTTTAGAGAAGGAAAGTTGAGATGTTCACAGTACCTTTAAATGGCAGGTTTTCCCCCTCCATTTTAATTTTGAGGATATAGTAAGTGAAGATTCAAACGTCTTTCAAGTTATCTTTAAAAATAAAGTCTTAAATGAATTTTTAAGAAAATCAGATTGTTACAAAAATTTTCAGCATAAATATATATATATATATATATATATATATATATATATATATATATATATATATATAGACTCCTGTTTGTTTTGGATGTAACATATGTTAAATTTGTTCATTGTAGGCTTTATTTGAATGAGTGTTTTGAACATTTAGAAAGTTTTAAAATATAAGTAGTTCAATAAATTTAAATATATATTTGGTTGGATTATTTTCTTAAGATGCTTTCTATACCTGAAAGTTAAATTTATAATTAACGATGGAAATTTCACACTAATTTATATACCTCCTTAACGTTCCTTCACATTCTAAATAACAAAATTTCAAAGAAAATACATGCCCTCCATACTGCATTTTATTTTTTCCAATTTGTACTCCGCCACGGATTCTTGGACAGAATTCAGAGAGAGGTCTAAAGTTATTTTGTATTAATTTTTTTTAAAAACGTAACTTACTCATTACTTTCTATTATTTTGTATGTCTACTGCGGAAAACGTTGGTAAATATTTCGTTATAGTTCTTTGTTTACTATCGTGTTTAACAATTTTCTCTTATGTTCCTTTCATTTAATTATCGACCTTCGAGCCGAGTAGTTGGCACTCCTGCTCCTCATTGGGAAGGCTCCGGTTTCAAATCTTCATACAGAGATTGCTCTCCCGAGGTTTCAGTAGTCAATTAGACTACCATTGCTTCTTTGCATATCCGTTCCATTTCACGGTTCATTCATCATTCCATAATTCGACGCTGTTTTGAAGCGCCACTGTCATCATCGTTAAATAAAACATAAAAAATTGTACTCGGCAGTTATTTTACATATTTTATTATTTGGTTTATGAACTCATGCATAAATGGAGGTTATATTTATTTTTATCTGTAAATGACTACTTAACTTTACTGAAATGAATATAACTTTGTATTTTATTAGATTATAATTTTGTGGGAATTGTTGTAATCATTTCACAAGCTTCGAATTAAATACGAGTCAGCAGTCACCATTATGATCGTAAGTCTATGACAGCCATGTATGACCCCAATAACTTTCAGCGACATCGAAAATTTCCACCACAAATCCTAACGCTTTAATTATTAGTGCATTAGTTGCTAAGCTTCAGTGACATCTCTACGAGGGTTTGCCGTTTCATCAGCTGAAAAGGGACCAACTAAAACCATGTTAATTTAAAACGGATTACTTCCGGATATAGTATGTAGTATCAAGAAAATCTAATTACTTTGTCAAAGTGGTTTTAACTATATATATATATATATATAAAGTCATATATATATATATCATGCACACACACACACACCAAATATTAATCATAGAGATTTTACATCTCTGTAATTAGACATAGAAAGACTGTGTAATATGGAGCGTTGAAGTATGTTCAGGGTAGGAGAATCAGCGGAAAGTGGCCCTAATTGGGGATATAGTCCTAGACGTAGGGAACGGATTTATCTTTGATTCTCTATATATTTATGACAGTGATTGAGTCATTACGCTAGCATTATGCCGAACACTGCGGTCTAGTGATATATTAACGTGCGTTAAATGATAAACTGGATCGCATCTGTGAGGGGGACGTCGTTTCAGCATCTCTTATATTACGCAATTTACTCATTACTTTCTATTATTTTGTATGTCTACTGCGGAAAACGTTGGTAAATATTTAGTTATAGTTCTTTGTTTACTATCGTGTTTAACAATTTTCTCTTAGGTTCCTTTCATTTAATTATCGACCTTCGAACCGAGTAGTTGGCACTCCTGCTCCTCATTGGGAAGGCTCCGGGTTCAATTCTTGAAATTTATTTATTTAAGTTGATTAAAATCAGTACACGATTTGTATCGGTAATTTCTTGTAGTGCTTGGCAGTCAGTCATGCAGCTCCTGCTGGAAACCGAGAAGTAACAGTTGCTTTCCGGTTTGTCAGCGATCTCTATGAACTCTTGTTTGAAACGGTCTAGCCGAATAAGAAAGCCATTCGTTTTATTCGTTTGTAGGTTATGTTATGGAGTGTACTGGGTGTCTTCTGCGTGTACTGTAGTGAGCTAAGTTCTCACACAAAGAGTGGACGCATCCGTTCCAATTTTGGTTCTTTCGTGAAAATCTTGGACGGATGTTGTATTTACAAAAACGTGGTTTGGTTTATAACCTCAGCTTAATATGTTGCTCGAATCGAACTTTATCGATTATTGCCAAGTAATGCCGTGTATAAAACAAATTAAGGTTAGAGTCTATGTTTGTAATGATTTAAATACAGATAACTTCTGAATATGTCCAGTGTGATATCCATGATGGTGATTCCTTACTTTATTCAGAATAATGTAACGTCGAGGCAAATGATGTAAGAAAATAGCAAAGAATATTTTTTTTGGAAAATATTATTCCACATTTATTATACTATTCCACCTATTTTATCGTATTTTGACACAGGTAGAGCGATAATATTAAAATTGATTTTAAGGAAATGGTTTGGGAAAGATGTGGATTGGATTAATCTGTCTCAAGATAGGGGATAGCGACATATTGTTCTGAACACGGTAATCCATCGTGCCGTTTCATACAAGGCATAAAATTTCTTGGGCTTAGCGAATTTTTGCTTCTAAATACGAACTCTGATCTGTGTAGTTACGTACTTAAATAAGTGAGCTAGTTTGTATATTATCTTACTTTTCCGTACGTTTTCCTCACTCCACTTCTTCACACTCTCACCAGGCGTTTTCATACAACAGTAGCGCTGGGAAGTTCCATTCGGGAGGTACCAGGTTCGAATCTCTGATCTTTTCCCGCCTGTCGTTACAAAAACCTTTCGTGATTTCCTTCATATTCTCTTCAGACGATTGTCAGGCTAAGCTGAAAGCCGTATCCAAACGTGAAGCAATTTACCGTACAATGTCCTTCTGTTGCAGCCAGTTGGGATTTACCACAAGAAGTACGAGTGGGCGGGCGTCCAGGATTCCGGGGACTGCAGTCTCTGGGTCAGAGCTGCCACGCTTGAATTTGACAACGGCGAATGGGAGTGCCAGGTGACGGCGTCCGACTTCACTACCCAGGACGCCTTGACGTCATCACCGGTCAGACTCGTTGTGCGAGGTATGTACTTCTGAACCCGGGCACTTATTTGCTATTTTTTTTTCGATTACCCAGTAAAATTTGTGGGCCTTAGAAATAAATCGGCAGCTAAGGGTCAACATTTCGATAAATTCCATTTATTTATTTATTTTGTTTAATAGGAAAATGAACCCTAAAGGCTCCGTTGAGTTGTGCGTAGGATATGAGAGGCAAGGGGTAGGGCAGTTTGGTACATAGGCTGTTACTCAATGGTAAAGACGTTGCTGTCATTTAATTGAACTCGAAAATTTATTTCCATCTTCTCAACGGTCAACAGCTTTAACCATTCCCGATTCAAGTGAATTGAGTATACACCCTACATTAAATATTTATTTCAGTATTATCCTCCCATCTGCTCTTAGGTCTCTCTGCTAGTGTTTTCTGACCAAAATTTTGGATGAATTTTCCCCTCTCATTCCTTGCATTTTTCCTCTTCCTTAATGTATTAATCTGCTTTATAATGACAGCAGACTAAAGGCTTAATCCAATAAAACAGTTAAAGCTGATATATATTACGAGATATGTATCCTCGCTTGTAGTCGGGTTACACAGTTCCCACGTGTTATGTATGACCCTTTCAGCCAAATATTTTTCGATTAGTAAAAGGAGTGTTAAAGCACATCCGTGTAGCGAGAAACTCTTAGGATGTTTCTACATGTGTGACATTTAAAACGCAACCTAACAACACAGATGAAATCAAAGGATGACACCCATCTGTGATATTGCGCAGGTCGATCGTCGCCCTGGTGATGGAGGCAGTAAGCTCCTCTGAAACGTCGTTCAACTTTTGCGGTGTGACATGGCGCAATGTGACAGAAAGCTGTCATCTACGAGGTGCGATCGGAAAGTTTCAAGACTGTGTCAATAGAGGGCGAACCGGATGTAGTACGAGTTTCTGCCTTTAGGGGGTGCGGCCTACATTCATAGTGAATCAGTGTGCCAGCCGGCATCATCGAATTAGCATTTGTTTCTTAGTTACGGGCGTTTTGGTAGTGCATTACACCGACCCTCCTGCGATTTCGGAATGGCGTGTGCATCAAATTTTGCCAAAGACTCGCCAAAACGGCTACGGAAACCTATGAAATGCTAAAGCAAGTATTTGGGGAGTCCGCAATGGGTCGTGCACAAACTTTTGTGTGGCATTCACGTTTTAAAAATGTCCGAACCTCTGTCGATGATGACGAGCGTTCTGGACGACCATCTTCGAGCACAACGCCCGAAAATGTTACAAAGATTCGGCAGGCCATTCACGAAGATCGACGTCGTACCATCAACGACTTGTGCGACATTGTTGGGATAGGCTATGGGACCTGTCAGCTGATTCTAAAGGAAGAACTCCACATGCGACGCATCATGACAACGCGCCAGCGCACACCGCCCTCAAAGTTCGGCGGTTTTTGGCCTCAAACGCCATGGCCGTCATCCCGCATCCTCCTTATTCGCCGTGTGACTTCTTCCTCTTCCCAAAGATGAAAATTCAGCTAAAGGGAAGGAGATTTGAGACGATAGAAGAGATTCAGGCAGAATGGCAGATGGTGCTTGACAGGCTGACAAAGAAAGATTTCCAGGGAAGCTTCCAGGCTTGGCAGCGGCGCTGGGATCGTTGTGTTCACTCCCAGGGGAACTACTTCGAGGGTGATGGATGAATTTAATACCTGAGATAAGTGTACGTGTTTTTATAGGCGCAGTCTAGAAACTTTCCGATCGCACCTCGTAAGTACTCGCTACCGTCAGAACCTGAAATCTCAAAAAGAAATCTGAGCTGAATGGCTTTCATTTTCCACAGCTGCCGGCCTGCTCTTATGTTAACATGTTCCCTGTTTTATAACTTTCGCCTAATGTAGAGTATGACTTAGCGTGTTTTTCCACTAGTATATAAATTCCATGTTTTTTTTATGAAAGTCGAAGGTTCATAAGTGCCCGGAACTTTACCCTTTATTGAGCCAGATTAGTCCAATCCACATCCTCAAACTTTTCCTTTTTAATATATTCATTTTAATTTTATGAAATATTTTCGTTTTAATACAGACACCTACTGTAAGATAATTTGTTATTCTAAGTAAAAAACGTTATAAACCAGAGGAAGAAATGTTATTGCCAATTTGATGTGGTTTTTAATCCGCACTAAATGTTGTAATATTTCAAGAAGTGGTTTAGAGAGTTAATGCAGAAAACCTTTTCCCAGTTCCGTGGGTAGCGAGCAGTGGCCACAGAGCCTACGATTACACGCTCCGAGATTAATTGCCCTCCTCGCTACCTCCTTCCCGATTTCCATTGCGGCTTCAAGAGAAATTGAAAGGGGATGGAGTGAGGGTTGCTTCTCGCCACAACCCCATCCCTTGAGTAGTTGTATCATGACAGTGAACTGCTTTGCAATAATACTCCCTCCTAACCTGGTACAGAACACTGAATCAAGTCGAAAGCTTGCAAATTTATAAAGGAGGTTGAAAACTAAATTTATTGCTTTTTGTACGTCGTAAGAATAAGTGGAAGGAGTGAGGAAGGATGAGAAGAGAATAAGGATGGGTGGAGATGGGAAATCGGTCCGACGAAACGGCAGTTGTAAAAGCTGAGACGCTCGTAGCTAGGAAATGGTGGGGGGTGCAATTTCCTGTAAAGAGTGTAAAGACGCTGGAATGAGAGTTGGGGGGTAGTTATGGAACAAAATGCAGGGGATGGTAGTGAGAAAAGGATTATTGAGAGGGAATGAGATGGAAGGACAAGCAAATGGAATTAAACTTTCAATGTATAGCTAGTAGGATGAAACATGATGATACAAGTGGTTAGTAGAAAATGAGGATAATGGAAAACGTATTTGCTAGGCAATGATGAAGGGGAAATATATTTCAGAAACTCATCTCGCAGGGATTAGAATGTTCTCATTGATTTTCGGAAGAGTGTACCACTGCGGAGTTTACCTTGTGGTCTGGTAGCTTGATCCCTTAACATAATACAACATAGGCACAGATCTGTTGGTGGATGTTCAGTACGCCAATTACGTTTCATGTAGATTTATGTTCGGTTCTAGATTTTATCATACGCATTTCTAGAAGTGTAGGAAATTACCTATTATCCTACAGCTCGTTTAAAATACGTATATTCCAATAACATTCAAATAGAGAAATATTTTAGTCATTCCAGTGTCTGACTGCTCTCACACTGTAATCGCCGGTTTGATACCAGAAACATAAACTCCTCCTCCCCACTTTTTGTTTTAGGTTTTCCTATGTGTAGACACCATGAGATGAACGGTCCCCCAGCGAAATTTTTATTATGCTTTGAAAACTTGGGTTTTTATAAATAAATTAAATATTGCTTAATGTTACCAGGTATCTCACGCTGGTAAACAGACGGCATATTGGATTTATAGAGTAAAATATTCAAAAGTACATTTTGTGTGGCATTTCTCCAATATACAATATAGCTTCTATTTATTTCGATACTTTTATCTGTAGATAATTTTTAGCCTGGCATTCTGTAGGGATAATAAAGAAAAAGTCATTACTACCGTAATTATTAGCCAAGCAAAACAATTAATGGCGATATAATTTTGTTGAAAGACAATTATATGTCATATTAGAAAATACAGGCCTATATATTTACATATCCCAGGAGTGTGAGTGGAAACAGGAAGACATGAAGTTTAGGTGAAGGATGAGAAAGGGTAAGACAGTGATGGGGGGGAGGGGCACTCGGAAACTTGAAGGATTATGAAGAACTGAACCACGACGGATTAGACAAACTAAACTCTTCAGGCTTGAAAGTAGCTGTTGGTTGTGTTGTTTATTATCTGAAGCGATTCTGAATTCATGAGAATCCGCATAGTAACGCTATGTGGTAACAAAATGCAGGGGATAAAGTTTAAAACTAAGAGGAACAATGTAGTAAAATAATCGGGAAATTTATCACAATTAGATATTCATACTCTTCACTTAATACTTTAAGCAAGAAAATCAAGGAACCTGAGATAAACTAACCCTCATATACAAGAAATTCTTGCAGAAATTTATATATATATATATGAAAATTAATTAAATAATTGAAGATTCTGGAGTGTAGTTTCCGAGTTCAAAGGTGGATTGTTGATGTGAGATGACACACAGAATTTCAAATTATACGTATAAATTTTATAAATATGTTGGAAAGGATGGAAAAGTATCGTTCATAAAAGATACGTTTTAACTGTGGTCTATGACGAAGAATGCAGTGTTGGAAGTTCTGTAAAAAATTAATCGATAAAAGTAGATTTTAATTAGTCTAATACTTAAAGATACTGTTGACGATTTCATGATGATAGACCATTGATAGATACAACGATAGAATGATATTAGCATTTTTTATAGAAAAGACGTTTTCAGGTTGTGAAGTGGGTGGATTTATCTAAATATAGTGCCCAACTGTAGGAATGCTGACAGTTCTGGTCAAATAAAAGCAGGACATTCCTGAATGACTATGGACTAATCAGTGAAATGGTTGATTAGTTAGTTTGTTACGTTGTCAGTCAGCCAGTTTGCCAGTATGTTTGTTTGTTGTCAAGATGTTAAAAAATCTCATCCATTGGCAAATTAAATTGCAAATCGAATTGTGTGGTTGGTACTTAAAGGACGATTTAAAAATGTAATCCATTTCAAAATTCGTTGATAAAAGAAAATTACTGAAGTAGTTAATAAAGACAACTCGACTTGAGATTTACACACAGATGTAGCCTATGAAGTCGTGCGATGGTTTTCTTCTGCGTGTGCTGAAATCTGCTAGAGAGAATTTTCCTTTCTTTATGGCGAAAGCAAAACCTTTCGGATTAAGTACATCTGTAGCGAGCTTGGAGATTCTGAATTATACAACTGCTTTTGCACTGCTTTTATATGAGAATGCTTGTGTAATATTCTCTAACTTTGTAGCAAAGGAGCCTACTATCTTATAATTATCACAGAAGTTTCCATTTCCAGCTCAAGGTATCAAATTCCACTTACATAGCTCTATCTACAAACAAGAGGTTTAAAAATTAAAGCAGTTATTTCAAGTGACTTAACGCCAGTCGTTAAATAAAGGCTTTAGTTTCTAAGAAACACAATTTGAGAGCCTGTTTTCACAAAATAATTAATACTTCTGTCTCGTATTCAGGGGGGTGGTGTTTCGAATCCAAAATTTAGAGGCAATTACAGAGTGAATCAACCTGAATTGTTGCTCTATGCATGCATTCTAGAACTAATTCTTTTGTTTACGTTTGGCATGACATGGATTGAATTTTAGTGTAAAATTTGTGTCATTTATTATTCACGAAAATCGAAAATATAAAAGTCAGTCACAAACTCTTTTATCTATGATTTTACCAATTCATAATTTTTATCAAGCATATAATCGCTCATTGTATAGATAGATGGCACTGCGAACTGTACAGGTTGTATTCTTTTTAGGACATCTGTGACATGAATTTCCTTCGCGTGCGTCTTTCTCTTGCAGCTCTTTGGAATGAAGGAACTTATTCAAACAGATAATTACTTTTAAACCTTTTTCTTATCCAGAGTTCCGGTTGTAGAATGTGACGTTTCAATTAATTTGCGTGTCCTTATCCACTAATTTTCATTCCTGAAAGGAAATACAAATTTCTGCAAAGTTTTATCCAATTTCGACTTTCTCGGTTATGGTCTCAGACATTAAGACAGAGACAGAGACAGAGACAGAGAATGACGATTGTTGAGTTCATTTGCCTATAGTTAATTTTGTCTTCCTTTTTGCTTTCTTTCTTAATCTGTAATTACATTGACTGTCTTCAAGAAAGATTTTGCGTTTGAATTTGCATGCCATTGCGAATTTCGCGTAGGTTATTTCTCGTTTATCTTATGATAGGCCTTACTTCTCAGTCCAGTTCTTATTTATATTGGGGTTTGTGAATAGGAATCCTGAAATTTACCTTTACACATACAGATTTATTAATATGTAAGCATTTCTCTTTCCAGGGGTCAGTATTCCGTCTGCATACACGGTAGTTCCTTGGTTGACATTTTGGACCAGAGATTGGCAATCCTAAGTCGTACACGACACATTATAAGACGGAACTACGCTTCCTACCATATCCTACCCACTTTATTATTCATAGTCATTCTAGATATAATTTGAGTAAGCCTGTTTTAGGAGTCATATGCAGATGTTTCTTGGATTAGTTCTTTCTTAGGTTATTTAACGACGCTGTTTTAACTGTTCATATTACGTAGCGTCGCATACGATCAGTCATCATTGCGCCAAAACCCAGAAGAGCATCATCAATTTGGTAAAATGATAATGAAGATTATGATGAATGGTGCTACCTGCTACAAATTCCCATGTCCCTTTTGTCACTGTTTTCTTATTTCGTTACTCCTCTCCTTCTACAAGGACATGCCATTATGCAGAAGCATTCAGTGCAGATGAAAGTAATTATTTTAAATTTCTACGTTCAGTTACTCCCTGATCTTGTAGCAAGACGACATCATCACCTATTTCAGAGGTCCCTGTGCGTGAGACAAAAATTACAATTTGAGTGAATTGAGTGTTTATCTTAGGCCTCTAGGAGAAATCCCTGGGTACCCGCCAAATGGGCCCCAAAACCTATCTGAGCCCCGACAATGATGTGAAATGTATCAACTTTGATATCGAGAAACGGGCGCATTTCGTTGAGTTCCAAATCTCTTACTTTAGTAATCATTAACGTAGTTATTCTCATTACCACTAATTTTTTGGACGAACTGCATAGTCCAAACGTAATTAAAGTTTTCCGAATCGTTTAATTTAGTACATTACCTATCACCTTACTTTACCTTACCTTATCTTGTCTTGCCCTATTTTTTAACTTACTCCACCTCACCTTTCCTTGCCCTTTCTCGTATCCTTCTCTTTTGACCTTTTTTATTGCTTTCTTTCTTCGAAGAACATAGGTCGAGGGTATTTGTAAACAATGTGCTACTGAGAATATTTGGGCCTAAAAGAGAGAAAAAAACAGGAGGATGGAGAAATTTGCATAACATTGTGCTTTATGATTTGTGGTCGTCACTTATATTAAGGTGGTCCAATCAAATGTGACAGAGGTTAGACACGTAGTTCGCATGGGAGGGATGAAAAATGCATACGAAATTGTAATCGGAAAACCTGAACGGTAGAGACTACTTTGGAGTTCTAGGTTTCGATGGGAGGATAATGTTAAAGTTTGGACTGTCAGAAAATAATAAGGTGTGAGGATATAGACTGGATTTATCTGGCTCAGGATAGCAAACACGGTTATGAACCTTCTGTGTCCATAGAAGACAACCAGCTGACCGACCGTCATCTTCTCAACAAGGACGTTGCTCCATGGAGTAAGTTCTTTTTGCTTTTTCATTACTCATCCTTATACTTGATCTTCTTCTTCTTCTTCTTCTTTAGCCTTTTTATGCTCCTCCTCCAAACAATGATTGTTCTTGCAGCAGAAATGAACACTGAAATTCTCTGGCTCAGAAGACCATGCAAGTTCGCTCACTTATGATACTAGGGTTTCAAGAAAATAGGATTCTTTGTTATGGGACATAAAATTGAAGATGTTATTGCTTTGTTTTCTCTCTTGATGTGAATGACAGGGATTTATCTTCTCCTTTGTGTAGCACAGAACCTAACGTTTACAGAGCATTACAAGTTCATACATTCATATGAATTTCGTTTTCTGATTCGAAATGGATTAAGCATAACAGCGGTGGTTTATTTGAGTCATTAATCAAGACATCTCTCTAGGGCAATATTCAAACAGAATACCATTAGATTCTTCTCAGCCATCTTTTAAAAATATTACGGAAAGGTTTTGATTGATGATTAAAATTACTGGGCATTCATTCCGTACAAAAATGTGCATATGAAAATTCACTTTTGTTTTTCGAAATGAGTTCACTTAAGAACGTGAACGCCACAGCGTCTACTGAGGTAATTCACGGCACACTGGCCAGGTGGAATGGTGCGATGGCTTGATGATGAATGATAGTGCTGCCGCCATGTGACCGATGAGCGTCAGGTGATAAATTACATGCACACAGCGCCAAAGCGGCCAGATGAATTTAGCACCAAATTATATCGCTTTGATGAACGAACACGAGGCATAAACCGACTTCTCCACTCCGAAAGCTGGCAGAACCATCATATAGAAATTTGTGTTTATTTGCTAATCTAATACATAATTATTGACCACTGTTTTGTATAGTTTGAACCAAAGTACAGACTTGGAGCGAAGTACGCAAAATTAACATGGCCAATTTAATAGCGGAGTGCAAAGGGACATATGTCACACTAGAAATATGACCATTTGCTTCCACTGGTCTTGTATATTTTGGCGTTATTTATTATAAATATTTCAGCGACGTTACCCATTGTTTTATAAGTTTATGAATCATACGTTTTTCCTGACAAGTGTATAATTTTAACATTTTAAAAACATTTTTCTTTGACAGATACGAACATTTTCCTCCACTCTGTTTTGTATTTATGTTCTGATGCTAATAATTGCTTTATAAATAATTCTTATTTTTATACCACGCTAAGTGTGTCTCATGTCACGGCGGCATGGCACGTCCCCAGGCTGGGGACAATGGAAACGGCCTCCAGAAGTGAAGGGATGAAGGGTAGCGGCGAATAAACTGAATAAGAGTCATCGACAGCCGACAATGGATGATCCTCCAGCTTGGCGGGTTGGCGGAATTTTAGCAGTCTCTTACAGTAAAAATATTTAGGGCTGTAAATATTCCACGGAAGCGTATTTTATATTCCTTCGAATTGCACTTTATTTCTAGAGGAAAATACTTAATTCGGAAGTATTTGAGAAGAAACCTACTAATAAAAATACTAGAGATCAGAAAATTGAGAAGTCAGAGTTGTTCAACAGTGAATGTCCTCCTTTATATTCCTGCCAAAACTGGGTGAACATGCAGCGTGAACGGGTGGGGGGGGGAGGAAACATGAAAGCACAAGTAATTAAGGTAGATAATTTCCTCGAATTCGACGTTTGTTAAATCCGAAACCGAATTTGAAATAGTCTATAACAGAATTAGTGCTGGCAGAATATGTTGATGGTCTTATCTGACTGATCGCTGTAAACATCGATTGTTTTATGAATTCCATGATACAGAGTTCTCATTGAGAAGCTAAATAGTACGTTCAGGCAGGCAGGTAGGCTAGGAAAGAAATTCCCTCCATTTTATGGAACACGAAGATTCATTACCGTGTTCGCAAGAACTAATCACTGGTCCCTATCCTGAGCCAGATGAACTTAATCTATACCCCTAGACCCGATTTCCCTAAGACCCATCCACGTACATCTACGTCGTGGTCTCCTCCCTTCAGATTTTCCAACCAAAATTTTGTGTGCATTGTTTTTAGTACTCTATAGTGACTGTGCTCGTCATTTACGTTCGGAAACAATTTTGTTTCATGTGCGACGCGGGGTGTAAGATACGCCTGCTTCCGGTCACGTCGGCTCGTTGATAGAGTTACTAGGTTCAGCCCCCTTTTCTCCCGAGGGAGTCACCAACTCTCATCACATAAATTTCTCTCTTTTTCCCTTGAAAATGCTGCATCTCTTGTGTTGCCAGTCACATGTAGCATTGGGAAAAACGTTTCTTTGACAAAGCCTGCAGATTGGGGCCACGTAAAAGAAAGCAGAAGAGATGGAAAAGAAAGAGCAGACAACTTTCAGCTGCCACGTTGAAACAACGGTGACCTTGAATAGCGAGACATTAGAAATAATGAGTGTAGAATGTTCAGTCAGGTGGCAGTAACGAAGAACGAAAGAAGGCTGTGGGAAGCAGCAGGTCGAGAATTTTCGAGTGAAAGTAGAAATAAAAGCTTTTGGAAACATTTGGTAGGGAATGTTCAGCTGGTCGTAAAGAACCGAATGGTAGTTGAAACGTGGTCTTTCATTATATTCAACTGCCCGTGAATTAACTGCAGAGATCTAAGAAAGAAAATCCTAAGATGGTAGAAACCAGAAGACAAAAGTGTAAAACGTTCACCTAATTTTGAAAGTATAAGCATAAAACACTTTCAGATGTTTAATTATTTGGAGGCTAATAAACCGAATAGAACAGTACACACCTTCATGTTCTTCGTTAGAATCAAAACAAGATGACTGCCGTCCCCACAGACGCACACAATTTTCGTTCTGGATTATTAATAACGCATAAGCCTACATCATTTTGTTAAAACAGAGTTCGTATATTGGACATTGAATTAATTTGGCCGTACACTGCAGCTTAGCTGTTAGAATTATTTTTCTCACAAACGCGACCATTTCTCTCTCTCTCTCTCTCTCTCTCTCTCTCAGTTACCGGATTTCAAGTTGTAACATTTTAAATGAACTGGACAGAACGTTCTTTAATATGCAAGCCACAAGTAATGGCTGTTTAATGAATAAAACACAGTCCATGCATGTACGCAGATGTTGCATGAAAACTGAACTTGCTTAGTTCATTATTGCAGGGTATTTAAAAAGTTTTCTAATCAAAAGAAAGGAAAATATTAGCGTCAAAGTTTAAATAGCTGTGGTTTTTATATAGGGGTGTTTTGAATAAAAATAACAAACTACTGTAGAATAGCGTGCAGGGGTTACCAAATTACTTCCACCGTAGGTTAATTCTGTTGAGCAGAGTCCTTCGTGAGAACCAGATAATCCCTCAGGTGGTCTAGAAATCGCCGGTCTTTTATGGAACCCGAATGTTCACAGAAACCTGAAATTAGACCATATGAATTTAATCTACATTCTGTTTCTTTTGGCGCTCAAATAGTATGTTTAATTATGGTCTGTTTCCAAAACATGTTCTTCTTTTGTCTGTCATTCTTAACCATTTCGTGGTGAATGTAAATGGTACGGTCAAAGGCACTTTATCTATTGTTTAAATATCCCGAAATATAAGTTTCCTGTCGTCCAGGTTGGGGATTTAAACGGGTGTGTTAATACCCTCATATAACAAGACTGGAAAGGTTTGTTGTCTGGAGTACACTGAAATTCTAAGGGTGCTCTTTTACGCCTCATCGCAGACGATGACGGCAGGGTAACCAGGGAAATAAGAAACGCAGCAGTGGCGTTAGACAAATGTTGCACAACCTTTCTACACTCGCCGGACACTAAATATTGTCGAAGAGTCATGGCGGCACACCAACCACATTTTGCTTATCGTGGGGTCAAGGTATAGATGGTTTATGACATTGACTGGCCGCGACAACTTCTTATAAATCGACCCCAACTGAAAAATATTCTATTTGATGTTTATAATTATCCATCTTTATTATTATGTCATTTGCTTTAAATATATTTATTATTTGAAATAAATTATATTAAACTATACAGACGGATCCTACATCCGTTTGTAGCCATTTCTTTATTATCCACACATATAGACAAATCTCTGAAGATATTTTATGTATTTTCTCGCTTATCTCATTCGTGCTACATGCTGTGCCCATCTTATCCTCTATCGGCTCACTCCAACAATAGGCTAATTGGTGAGTAGTACAACACATGTAATATCAACCATTTTGCTGTTCCTGTCTCTCCCTCGTCCCTACTCCTCTTCGCCCCTCCCCTACGCTCTGTGGTCCAGTTGATAGGCGTATGCATGTAGATCCGACGTTCAGTACATAAAGCGCAGACCTCTCTCCATGCGAACCATTACACTATAGTGCTATTCAGAGAGATTGATTAATAGTATGTTTCCTCTGTGCGTTAATTACATTTGGAGTTAATAATTAATGGTAATTGTAATCATTATGATGATACTGATTACGTAACGCATGGTTCAGTGTGTTTTGTCAGTTTCTAACTCGCTTCTAATGTCCATTGATTGAAACTCGAAACGACATCTTGAAATGTTATTTGTTGGGATTGCCATAAAATTTTGGCAAATTTTTGTGTGCAGTTAATTCCTCAATTACTCATATAGACCTTCACCAACCAACAATAAATATGCTTTAATTTTTTAAACAAGTTGCATCCATAAAGTATAATTTCATTATTTATATACTACTTACATACCATCCATGTTATGTAGAATAGATCGGAACATGAAAGAACATTTCCCTATTTTTAAAACCTCTTAGAAAGGCCTTAAATTTTTTCGCGTGTCAGCTCCGTAGTACTGTGACCATATAAACTCCGTGTAACGCACAAATATGACGCAGGCCGTTCATGCCTGACATCATTTAGCACGAAAACTATATACATATTAAAACACGTATTGAATATCGCCAGTCGTCCTTATTTTTACAACACTAAAAATTTCTGTACTCCTCTGTTGTACGGAGTTCATTTTGAAACGCTGTTTCATCTTGCAGATTTCCAATTCAAAAGCAAGTGGAAACAAGTTTGTTTAGCATAGCCAAATAATTTTGCAGAATGAATATTAGAGAACAATGAAAACGCAGATGAGTGAAAACAGAAAGAGATTTTGTGCCTTTGAGCTTACAAAATGACTCTAAAATGTGTATACAATCTGAAAACATGCGCAAACGTCAAAACATTTGATAAGTGATCGTCACTCAAAGAAGGAATTAAATACATGATGTATTTTTCTTCTTGATAAACTTGTATTACCTCATTTTGTCAAATTATCCGCTTGCTACAAAACCCGAGGGTGCGTTACAATGTTTAGAAGAGCCAAGAGCGGAATCTTTCTTGAGCCTTTTGAATCCAATCCACACCATTCCACCGTGTTTCTTTGTACGACTTATGTTTACATTATTCTAGGTCTCCCACATCGTTTTCCTTCAGGTTTCCCGACGAAGAGTTATACAGTCCAGCCAAGATCACGGTCATTGATTTTATCACGTCAGTACAATCGGTGAAACATAAAATGTTGTAGTCCCTCATGATGTAATATTTTCCACTCTTCTTGATACCTCTTCCATTATCCTTCAGAAAATTTACCCGTCTCTAGGTTTAATAGTTTATTTTTAACAAGTTGATTTAGTATTCGGGAAACAACCGGTTCGAATCTAACCCTGATATCGGCTATTCTGCCCTAGTTTTTTGTGGCTTTTCTCAGTTTCACCAGGATAATGAAGTATTTCAAAATAGTCTATGACTACTTTGTTACCGCCAGTTCGTTATTCATACTTATCTAGCAGCTCTTAATGTAGTTTAGATACCATTGTTACATTACCATTCTTCTTAAGGTATGTATCGTCCCCAAGTCTCGCATCAAAGAGAGAGAGAGAGAGAGAGAGAGACTGTCATTACTGTTAGTGGTCAGCACTCTTTCTTCTTATTTTTGAGTTCCTGGATTCGAGTTTGGTCTTGGAATTGTCTAATATGACTGGGCTTCTTGGTTAATTTCCTCACTTACTGAAGGCAAATGCATTAGTGCATTGATTGATATTTTGATCGATTCCTCGATCCAAACCACTACTTACAGTAATCTTGCCATTCGTCAGTATAAAATTGTACATACCATAATCAGTTAAAGTTAAATTGTCCCTGTATCTTATCACCACACCATGAGAGCGTGTAAAAGGGGTAGCATTAAATTTCATGCTTTAACCTCAAAACTAAGTAGAGGTTTTGGGTCAGCTTCATCATGTTCCAATTGTTTTACTTCCAGGCAGAGAAACAGTTTCACCCATTTGATAGATGCTATATGAGCTATAGGGCCAGACTTTAGCCTAGTCACGAAACAAATTTTTACCCAAACAGGAAATCAAATCCCCATCTTTCAGCCCGTAACCAGTCACTTTACTGTCTGAGCTCATTCTGTTATTAGTAATTTAGAGTCGAACCATCGCTTGAAGATAGTGAGCTGTTCGCATGCTGTAATGAATCAGTTTGTGAATTAGTTTAGGATACAAGCTCTACATGGAAGTTCCATTTGGCAGGGAAATGGTATCATATGATTCGCTAGGGTTCCTCCAGAGTGCAGAGTACTTGTTCCGTCTCCTTACTAAAACAGATAATTTGTTCAAGGTGGGTCCCTTCTGTTGTGTCTTTCCCGCCCCTCTCTGTAATCACAAAGAACACTGTTCATTCGCACTATTGAACAAAAACAGATGCTCTCTGAAATGATAGTCAGTAATTCAAATGGGAGTCTGTTGTGTTCAGATTAATTAATAGCTAAAAACAATATATTAGGAACTGCATCAAACTTTATTATTTTGAAGTGATGCTTCATGATCGGAAGTAGACATATGTTCTCCCAATCAGATAAAAATTCGACTTGCTAGACGTTTTCTCGACAAGAAAGGCAGTCAAGAACAATTGTTGTTGGCAAAAAACTATATATTTCTAATATAATAGCCGATGTCCGTCACGTTTGACTGGACGAATGTGCGATGTGGAAAATTTCGAAATTAAGCTGTGATGGTGACGACTCTGTATCAGTAAATGCGAACTAATATATGGTGGTGTCTATAATGGGGCTTGCTGAGTGTGCGTTTCGTGTGAATCTGGAGCATGGACTCACGCGGTCGGTTTTGTATAAGTGCACTTAGTATGAATCTGGCTTTACATAAAATTTGCTTCATATAAGAATTATATAAATTTTGTACTTTCAGTGCTGTTTGAAAATTTAATGTAGCAATAAATTGTATTACTGCTCAACACAAGAGAGATCAACTCCCGTCAAAAACCATAAATATTATTTTATAATGTCCAAAATGTATTACAGCAAGCAATGACCAACTAATATTGCTTATGCTGGGGTCCCGGGTTCGATTCCCGGCGGTGCCCGAATTTATAACTTGTGTTTTGGCAAGGCCGTGGTCTAGGCAACACGGAGTTTTCCTCCGGAGTTTCCCCGGTTTCTCCGTGGCATCCCAACAATTACTCCATACACACATAAGAAGGTAATGGCAAACCACTTCTGTATCACCTACCTAAAAAACATATATGAACAGTCCCAGTCCGAGAAACGGATGGAAGGTTCATAATATGTCGCCAACCTCCTGTAAAGGAGACGGCGTAATAAAGAAGATTAGCGGAGTTACGTAGTGTCAACGAATTTACTTTAACACATAAGCATGATTACGGAAAATACCAAAGCAGGCACTGGAATACAAACCGACTGAATAAATAAATCTGGTCTTTCGAATAAACTTTGGACAGAAAACTGCGTCTCGAAAGTTTTGGAAGCCAGTTAAGCGGATAATATGACAATGATTTATAAAACGGCTACGTCCTAGAATTTATCTATTTAACATGCTTTACCAACATAAGATCTAAAAATCTTCAGCCCACATGACTTTCTACATGCCACTGTCTCACACGACCACATGCCTGTTTGGTGTTTTAATTTCCCATAAAACAGTCTCGGTCATTCGTCGAATGCAGCGCCAGTGGAGTACAAGGAAAAAGACGTTTCCTTACCTGGCACTTTGGTATTCTATTGACTTTCTTTCAGTCCCATCCGACTGCTATCCCATAGGAACTCCATGCAGTAAACTCTGTTGTGTTGAAATGAACGCTTCAATTCACACGTTTCGTGAAAGACGATCGGGGTGGAGTGGGGGATAGTCCAAGTCCCCGAACCCTCATGCCGAGGTACGCACTACATCAGTTTTCTGTTAGGCGACATGTATGTAAAGGGCATTACGACACTTGGGAGAAGAAGGACACAGGGGAAGAAAATATTTCTGGAGAAAAACGCTGAGCTAAGATTTTTTTATAACAACTAAGAAAGAAAGAAAGAAAGAAAGAGGTGATGTTTCTTCAAGATATAAAATTTATTTTCGAGTAGACTCTGGATTTGAGGGTGCAATTCAGCTGTTTTAATGTGTGTGGGCTCTATTCTTTAACAGGATTTGTACTGTTCTATAAATGATTTAAAAAACAAACCTAAATGTAGACACAATTTTACAGTTCACTTACACATACAAATATATTTAAAAGTGTAAGATTTTAGGTTTTCACAGCTGTGAGTATGAAGATTTCTGTCTTCCGGGTTGTTGCGCCGTGTAGTCTGGTCGATGTTTACGAACGTTTCAGAGGTCATACTGCCTCCGTCATCAGGATGACTTCTGAAACGTTGGTAAACATCTACCAGAATACACAGCGCAACAACCCAGAAGACAAATCTTCATATTTAAACGTAATTGCTCCGAATGTTTATGATTCCGTGTTATTTTCGAGCACATGTCTTCACCCATTGTATCCTAATGTCTGTAATTGCCACAAAGACCTCTGTCAATGGTCCCCCTTTTTTCATCTTAATCTTCGCCGTATAGGTATATAGTTCCATGCTCTCCTCGACGACATACCGTCATAAATTCTGCCTACATGCTATTTCCATTTCTTTCTGTAGGTCATGCACTTCTGTCTTTATCCATTTTATCGACCTGAAAGTTTCTCACGTATTTCAGTTTTTCTTCCATCGAACTGCGTGTATATACCAGCCTCTGAAAATATCCACTGCTTCTACATACGGTCCTCATTTCTATCTGCCACGACGTGTTTATACCTTGCACCTGTATTTTACAATTGTTTTATTTCATCAATAGATTTTTGTCATTTTAACTAAGTTATTAGTATAATGTGGTCATTATTTTATATTAGATATGGGTCTGCTTTAAACCATAACTTAATAATACTCTGACATTTTATGGAAATGGTTGGAAAGCCCACTGCACCTATATAATATGCATAGTACGCCCCTAGTGTGTGTAAAAATTTCAAATAGAGTACAGAAATACAGAAACAGATCCGGTTGCGACACATATAAAAGTTTTACTTATGTTCAGTATATACCTGTTCCGCGTATCTGCTCTATTCTGAGATTTTTTTGTTTGTCCCTGTTATATCCTGGTTAATGCTGAGATAGGCATCACCTTCAATTTTTTGTCTCTGTGCATTCCGTATGCTTATTTCTGAGTTATTGAGTATCTGTACTCCTAGTGTATATATTTACTATTTTGATTTAAAAGACTAACATGTCACAGGTTAACAGAATCCAGTTATCATTGCTGCTGTATAATGTTGGAAAACGAAAACTCCCTTAATCGAATGTAGATGTCTTTGTAGAAGACTTGAAGAGAACAATTAAGACTTCCAACAGTGAGATAAAACTTAAATATTCCATTACTTAATCCAATAACGCAGCTATTTAGAAACCCCCACAAAATGCGCATGGTGTCTTTTCTGAAAGGCGTTTTTAGTATTTCCGACAGCGTGGCGAAGCGTAACTTCCATTATTCACCGCTGGGCAGCGCTGAAGTCAACAACCATGTAAGGCTCATTCATCACGCCTGGTTTTTGGGGATGAGAGGGTTCGTGTGTATGTGTGTGTGTGTGTGTATTGTTTTTACGTTCCACATAGGTTGGGGTACTTGTATCTGTGGGGGGGGGGGGTAGTCTGTGCCGCTCAGGGTTCATTGTTACAGTTCTGAGAGTTGGAAGGGGTGGATAATACAGCATCCTATGTGCAATAACTCGGTCGGGAGAACACAACCGATCCTGGCATTGCTACAGTGGGCAGAATTGTGGGGAAGGCACGCCAGAGTCTGCTCCAAAAGTAAGTTTATCATTACTTTTATCTGGTCTGGCTACTTACCTCGGAAGTAACTAAAATGGCATCGTTATTGTGGGAACTACACTCGACACATTGGCTCAAAAGTAACGTCATCATTACTCCTTCCCAATTCTTAAATTAGAAATAATTCTACAGCATGGTACTCTTATTGTGGTCACAACGCCCCATCATAAATTATTCTCCCATAACGATGCTACACGTCAAAACACACTGAGAATTACGTCATAAATGTGATATATTCAGTTTATAAACTAACACGTCAAATTTTACAGTTTATAACCCTGAAGATGGCTGTCTTCTGGGTTGTTGCGCCGTGTAGTCTGGTAGAAGTTTACCGACGTTTCAGAGGTCATACTGCCTCCATTATCAGGGCCATCAACCCAGAAGACAGCCATCTTGAGACTCACCGCTGTGAAAACGTTAAATCCTACAGAATAACCCTATCTATTAACAAGTTTGAAAACTTGATAATCCACAATGTAACCACAAATTTGTCAATATTTCTGTCGCGGTCGTGATGTGGTTAATACTTAACCGCCACAGCGTCTCTGTTACTCACTTGAAGGGATGAAGTGCCTTGCAAGCAGAATCAGTGAGCATAAAAAATCTCGTAGAATAATCGATCTTTTCTCCCCCTACCCACTGCGAACGTCAAAGCGCTGAAGCTTATGAAATAATCCGCGGTTCCTCTTTGTCTCGCGGACATCCGTTTTCAACAACAGGATACATTTTCAGTATTTTCGTTTGTATAAAATATCTGTTTTCATTATCGTTACAAAAGAGTCTGCTCATTGATCATTTCGTTTGTTTAAAAACTCCGTTTTGGATAAATGGATGGACGGATGAATGTACCAAAGGACGAATTAATTGATGTACGAACAGACGGCATGATGGGGTGACCTGTGACATTATGGCCTTTACCAGACAAACTGTGTGCCGTGTGCTTTGATGTCACAGATGCAGATCCACACATTCCTAATCTCGACACTAAATACTGGAGAGTAAGCTTCGTGCTCTGGCCGCTTTATATCCGCACAAAAAATCTTTAGATTGGAGGATTTATGAGCCTCAGAGTCGGTCTCAACAATTCGACGAAGAGAGAAATCCCTACCCATGCCAAGGATTAGTGTGTTCTCTTCCGGCCCGTAATTAGTCTCTTTGTTGTCTCAGATATTTCTAAAAACGCAAGACTTGCTTTGAGTCCTTTTATTTTTTCATTGAACTACTTTTCGCCACACAAGGTGCTTCAGAATGGTTGCCTCCGGAGACCTTGCACAACTGGGCGCGATACTACAAATTGGCGAATACACATCGTGAAGAGTCCACAAGAATGCGGTTTTCAGTGAGATCGTCAATGATGTGAGGTTTGTTCCTGTTGACTCTTCCCTTTAGTAGGCTCTACAGGAAAGGATCTGGCGGTGTTAAATATGAGAACCCTTATCGGTGTTTTCATAAATAGAGAATTTATGCTGAAATTATGAGGGCCTATATCAGAGTATCATTCTGTAATTTAAGTATGGCACTGGCCTCAGACTGCAAGTAGAATGAATCAACCTTAGCGGAATATGAGCTAATTTCCGTTTCTTTGTTAATATAATCTCAGATATCATCGTCACTGTCAAAACGAAACACATTTCAGATATTTATTTCATGGTGCAAAGTCATCCATGTAGAGGTTAAAGGTCTTCACTTGGTATCTACGTGCCTAACACCTGCTTTAATCAATTCAAGATGCTCATTACCTTTGTTTAGAAGTCCGTGTTATCACGTGCCATGTCTTTTCATTTCGCATCTTTAAATACTTTTTCTCAGATTAACTTTAATACTATATTTTTAATTAAACCTAATCTCCAAAGTCTTCACTTGAAACGTATAGAAGGGAAGATGTAGACGAATGATGAGCACACCTTCTTCGTATTTGGGAGGTTCCGCGTTCAAATGTCGGTGAGGAGACCGGCTATCCTCTTCAAACATAAAACTCTTTTGTATTAATATTGTGTTAGTACTTACGGGATCTTATATGTTCCGATATTTCTGTGATTAATGACATGGATATGAGCATTTTCCTTACGCTTTCGTCATATAATATACATTCTTGACAGCGATTCTTAGACGCCGTCAAATGTAAGACTCATCCCAATTTCAGAAATTTTGAAACATGAAAAAGTCCGTCTTAAAATCGAGGAAATGCGGTAACATATCAGACCTGTGGGATAAAAAACATTTTTATTTTACAGTGTTGAACATTATGCTGAGAACTTTCGGGTATGAGAGAGAGCGTTAGGTGGATCCAAAAGCTGGGGAATTAATGCGTGTAACGTGCAGAGTTGGAATTCAGATTAATCCATTAGTGTTTGTTACTTTGCAACCTCTCCCCTTTTTTGTTCATCCTTGTTGTTCTACTTATAAGTACAGTCTGTCCCAATCGTTGGGTTAGTAAGGCGTTGTAATAACAACAAACATATTTTCAGTCCTACTTCTCCCGCTGAATCTCAATGGCCCTTATACGCCAGTAGCCCGCATCTGTTCAGGTGTCATAATTTTCATTTCTCTATCATAAAAGTTGACTTGATTCGGGTTTTGGACATTCTAAGCCCTATTTTCGGTCCTCAGATATTCTGAGGTTGCTCTTCGGATTCCCGTTACCCACAGATTATCCAGGAATAGTAAGTACATTCATAAAGTCAATAACAGATTACTTCCGTTTATTTCTCGTCTCATTCACAACATTTCTCTCATTTGAATTATATATAGCTCGTCGTTAAAAAGTAAGAAATACAATAACTGTCCGTTTCCTTATGGTTCCGTTGTAAATTTGGTGATATATTTAGACTAAAAGTGTGTGGTATATAAAAATGTTTCTGATGTTTCCTGCGCTTTTACGTCGTCAGAGTTCTACAGCACTTACACGACCCTGCACGAAATCTCTCCTTAGGTCCCCAGAATGAGACTGCTTTGTGTCTGTGTGCGCTCCGGATTTTCCAACGTGTGTCCGTGTTCCTCACTTGAATTCCAGATTCGATTTATCGATTTAACTTTGCCTTATATATCATTCTACTAACAGTTTCAAATACATTTGCCGACACTTCAGTTACTTATTCTGTATTATTATGACATAATAAGTTCTTCTGTGCTATTCAGTGTCACAGTAATTCCCTTCAACACCTCAGTTACAGGTGTTACAAGAAAGTCAATACACATTCTTCTTAATCTTTACACGCCATTAAATAAGCGGTGTGAGTATGTATGATATTGGTTTCTTGAGTGGCCTAATGAATGATTTAGTGAATTATTAAGCGATTCGTTGAGTGCAATAAATTCAAATTGTGATGTGTGAAGACTTCGAATCAATTTGAAACCTAATAGATCCACAACATGACGCTAAATACTATCTAATGTAATAAAAACATTTATACAAGAAAATGCTGGTTTTGTATTTCTAGCTAATGTAGATTCTTCAGATGAACTTCTTTGTATTTTCGTAAATTCTGTCAGATATAATTCAAAACAATTCGATTCAGGCTTTATCAAACGCTACAGCAAAGAGCAACACTTGAAACGGTTTATTGTTTATGTATCGCTGTTTACCGTTGTTTTAGTTTTTTACTATTTATTTTATGGTGATTTTTATTCGTTTTCTTAATTTTGTATTTAATACAGTGCTTTAGAGAAGTTAATAGTCGTTTAGGTAATCAAGAAATTCCCGACCTTAGTCTGGATAGTGCTACTCGGACTTGGCATCAACCAATTTGTCGTTCTCATTTTAACAAAGCAAACAACATAGCTCAAATATCAATATAATTACATTATTTATTCCTGTAGCAGAGTTAAGTTGTTTAACAAATTAAGCGCTATATAAATTTAAAATAAAGTAAGTACTTAAAATGTAAAGTCTTGAGTATTAAAATAGCTGTGAGCCCAACAACCCCCCCCCCCCCACCTAATGAACGCAAACGTCTTTCAGAAGTGATAAAGCGGCCAGAGCATGAGTCTAATAAATCATCTCCATCTACTACTGATGTCTAGAATTCGTGGATATTTACCTCCATTCCTTACACACGATTTATGGCGTGGTGATTAGGCATCTTATCTATACTTTTTATGCTGATGACATAATCCAATTTGAATATGGCTTTCTTCTGGTTTGTTGCAAAAACACACCAATAAGACAGCCATCTTCATACTCCCCGCCATGATAACCTGAAAACTCATATAATCTAGTTCGTGTAGGGCAGAGAACAAGTGATGTTTTACACGTAACAAAACCAGAAAATACTTTGTGCCCATCCTGTAGAGATATATTAAATATAGATTATAGAATCGTATCCACTGTTGTGGATGAAAGCACATTGTCACCCAAGAAAGGTATATCGGAAGTGATATAGAACTTTTCCATTCCCATAAATCCTCAGGGAACACAATTACACCCTCTAGCGTCACGCCGATTCAAAGAAATTTCGCCTCTGGAACGTGCGATATACAACTTACTTCCGATCATGCTTCTCATACGCTTTCATATTCTACTCTTAAGTTCTGTACACGTCATTGATTGATTCCTAAGTTATTTAACGACTCTTTCAGAATTATAGATTTGCAGGATTATTGTTAAATATTAAACTGAAAAGTGTAGAAGAAACAAGTTGCCTATAAATTCAAGATGATCTCCCGATATTTTAATAGAGGGTCTAAGGAAAACGACCAATACCTTGGGGCAGACGCTCTCTGGGCGAAGATTCGAGCCCATGATCTTCCAAATGTTCTTCAGGAATAATAACCGCTCACCTTTTACATTTGATAGAAACATGAACCGCTTACTTTATTTGTCGTAGACCAAAATATTGCACTACCACTTTTCTTTCGAATGTGTGCAATTCGATATTATGTTATTTATCAAGTGTAAGAGACAGTACAAAAGAACAGATAAATAAAATTATCTTTAACATTTTAATGTGAGACTAGACGAAAGGATAACAGAAGTTGAACTCTGCAATACAAATACAAGGCATATGGTATTTTCATAACCTTAGGGAACCAAGATTTGTTTGTATTTCATTACATATTCAAACACTACAGTTATTCAGTTTCCATGGTGCATTTTAATGTTACTATCTCATTTCCTCTATATTTTCTCTTGTGGATTGGTAATAACTCATTTTCCTTCTCCTTACTATACCCAGTTATTTATCACTCCTTTCTCTCGCCACTACTTCCATTTTCTTTCCTGTCTTCTTTCTGTTAGCTTTATCACTGTTTCTATTTTACGCTTGGCTAGAAATTTATGCGTCATGTCATTACCACTTCTGAAAATCATTCCCCCATCCATAACCATGCTAGCTACAAATCTTACCTTGTTATGGTGGATGACAGGCCGTCTGTGTCTCCAAAATTGAGACTTTCTGTAGTTTTCAGTATCTACTTTACTGTATAAACAAACAGCATGATAGAATATTACAGGGTGTAGCATAGAAAAGGTTGCGTGTCTTTATGATTCTATTTACTTATAGAATCAAACTAGTCTATCATCATAAAACCTAAAGCTAATAGTAGTTTTTTTTCTCGGGCGTCATGTTCCCGTCCCGCATATGATAGACCTTGTCAACAAAATGTGTATTATTTTTGAAAGATTATTACTACACCAAATTAGAGGTCTTGCACTAATTGTCACACTTTTTCCTATCACTTCAGAAGTTTGCACGGCCACGTTATTGTTGATGGTACGAAATTAAAAAGTACCACGATGCTCATCATAAGCCTATCGTTCATAATAATATAAGGGTAGTAAGCTGTATATAACTAAATTAAATTAATGTTTAGAACGCCAATCAGACAGTAACAGAACTAAAAAAGAATTGTGTCATGAAAATTATAGAAGAAGGTTTTTTTGTTTTTGTTTTAACGTATCGTGTTTTACGCGGGCTACAGTTCCTATTCGCTTACGTTTGCTGTGAAAATTCTTGAGTAACCTGGTAAGGATGAACCGAAGTGTTTCATGTGTTACATTTTAAATGAGGCTTCGTGGGGAAAAAAGCCAATAGACTTTCATCAGGTAAGTTCACCCCTTTCTACTGCTTCCTATACTTTATTCTTTCTCCACCCTCTTGTCAGTTGCGAGTGTTTCCCACACTGTAAAAAGAAAGGATGCCATCTCAGAAGACATGCATCATAAATAAGACGGAGATACCATGTATTATTGTCAAGAAGCTTTTCTTTTGTTTCGTCAACACAACACTTATGCCCTTATTACACTCTCAAAGTAACCCGTGTACAGGGAAATCTCAGTTTAAGTTACTGCCTTACATCCCATTTAACTGCTGGTAACACCGAGACTGAAAGAACGTGGTGGTGTAATAGAAATCATACTTCGTATTCTACAGGTCCCGGCTTAAGTTCTTGGCCTGGAGGAATTAGTCCTTGACTCAGACTCCAGGCAAACACTAGTTGCAGATCATTTCGGACAGAAAACAATTCGGAGTCGTCGTTTTTCGCTTAGTTTCGGCGCCGGATCGTATTGTGGCATTCTTAATGGTTAGTCCTTAGACTCTGGCTCTATGAAATATGCTCGTAGATACTAAAATGCAGATGGATACAGACGATTCATCTCGTTGACTGTTGCTATTGTTACCGGTACGAAATCACCTGTTTTTTGTTCCCATAATTATTACACTGCTCATTCGTCAGCGGTATTATTTTTTAAGCTCGAAGCGTAAAATTAATCCCACAGAATCGATATGTATCTGAATAATGTGCGTGGCCATTGGCATAATAGAAAGATAAGAAAGAGACAAGGTGTAAAATTGACAAGAGAATTTTTCCTTTGTGTTTTCTTCTTGCTCCATGCTTGTTTATGTGATATTAAATTTGAAATAAATTGGAAGGACGTGTTGAAATCTGAGGTTCCTATATTTTCATGAATTTATATAGTAATATTAATTGTAAATTATGCACACTGAATAAGTACGGATCGAAATGGTAATATTTCTCGTTCTTTCCATTCCTTCCTTTTGATTCCATTCATGTAGTTCTTTGATAGCAATTTTATGCTAATTCTATTCGTCGATTTCAGATTTTCTCCCATTTTATTCTTATTCCCTTCACATTTTATATTCCTCCATTATGCATAATCTTCCTTACACTAACCAGAATCTCTGTTATTCCTAAGCTTTATTTAATGTCTTCTTCCTCGTTTCAGTTTAGTAGTCAACACACTTGCTTTTTATTCGAAGGCAAAGACACAAATACCTGCCCAAACCTGAGTTATCTTGAATGGTATTTCTTTTACGTTTCTGTTCGTTTGTTATTAATTCTTGTTAATCGCAAAGTAATCATAATTCTCTTGCCTCTACTGAAACTGGCCTTCTGCATTTCTCGTGATGAAGAAGGCAGTGGCCAAACTTATACAATCACATGACACATAAGTGGTACACGTAGGTCGTTTGTGTTTACAGGGAATTTTTAATCACTTTCTATTCCCAAAACTTTTTTCTTACAGGGTCATGGGGGTTTTGCAATCATTCTGAATATTTATGGAATCCTGCTTATTGATTGTCACACTAGCTCTATGTAATTTTTACGGGCCTTGCAATATGTCAGGATCCCCCCCCCCCCAACGCTTTCTTCCCAGTTTATAACAGCTCTATTTTCTTAATTTCTTATCCTATGCTATAGATCTATAACCGATATGGATGACCAAAGTTTCGTCGTTGTACAAGCAAACACACTTGAAGCAATTATCCTTCCCATTTTCCCGTCCATTTTGCGTTTCGTTATCATTCACACCCATACAAAATATCGGTATAAAATACAATTCTTATATTTTAATCTTTGTGTTGTCAGTTATGATAATGACTGATAAAGTACAAACTAAATACTAGCAAGAATTCACCGAATTTACTTTTTTCAATATAATCTTGATATGTCACTAATGTTTCAAAATATTTCAACTTTGCCACGTAATCAGTGGACTTTATACCAGTCTTTATATTAAGATCTCCGCTTCTCATTCACTGTCCTTGTAGTTTCCCTTCTGTGTATTTAGTTTATATCAGTCCCAGTTCTCCATTACAATTTTACTTACTTTTATTCCGTTAGCTCTCTCATTTCATCATCTTTATCCATCTCTCTCTATCCTATTCGTATTTGTTAGCTGCTTTCTCATTTTTTCTTCTCTCTCAGTCTTTTCCTCGTTAGTTTTTATCGCTCGAAATCACAAAAGCGATAATGAGACAAGATGATATTCAATTGAAGGACCGCGCAGTGTTATCGAAAATCGATTCTGTGTGTCAATTAAGGTATTGGGTTTTCACACCCTTCTTCCCCATCCCCTTACCAGTAATCATTTATCCTGACATATATTGTGTCATAAAACGAGATGTGATTCTGTATGTAAGCCGTGAGGTATGGCTTCACTTCTGATGTGATTCTGATGAACTCTAGAAGTCGGGGATTTTAGGACGATGGAAACAACTTGCTAGAGCTAGTTCAAAGGTGGTGGTGAGATCCGCGTTCTTCTGAGTAAGATTAAAGTGTTAGATGTCTGCAGTAGTCAGAGACTTCTGATTTCAACTCCTTGGGCGGTAAATAGAGTCGCACTTCTAGTAATGTTTTTTGCTGTTATTTTTGATTTTATCAATTGAATAAAGTCCGTTCACTTTATCTTGTTTGTAGCATAAAAATTTCGTCATAGAACACAGATTGAGGGTGTATGAGAATAGTGAGCTGAATGTGACTGTTTGGGCCTAACACAGTAAATGCAACGAGGGTGCATAATTCGTAATAATTTCTGATCTTCGACATATATTATCGTGATCAAATCAATTACGAGTAGCTGGGCAGAGCAAGTAAAACGCATGATAGATGAGAAATATAAACAAAATTATCCATTGCAATAAATAAACAGTTCTGAAAGTTTGTCTGTATTATCACATGTTACTCACTCTGCATTTCAAATTATGTGTGCGTTAATAAGGATATAATATTCATCTCGTCTAGTATTTACACATTTTGTACACCCTTAATATTAGTACTAACATAAAGAAAGGATAAATATGAACATTATACAGTTTCCATAACAAGACGAACTCTGGGGAGAAGTGAAGGTTTATTCAAACGTGTAGTGGGTAAATGTTAGTGGACAGGTCCCTCCCCCCACATACACTTTCCCAGCCCTGACGTCATTCTAGATGAAGGGTCAACAAATATAGACATGTGGTGCTGTGTTAGTAACTAATAACTTCGTAATAATTATAATTATCATTAAGCTGTGATGTTACGAATCCCAGAAATGATCTTTCTCTTCATTTCTAAAGCCACCAACACGAGGCAGAACTGTGTGGAGTCAGTATTGCTGTAATGAAGAAAGGCAAAGTTTAGTATTGCGTTGCGTTGGCAGAATTTTGTGCACTGCATCTCTGTTTAATTGTTTTGTAATCCTGGGGTCTCGGGTTCGATTCCCGGCGGTGCCCGAATTTATAACTTGTGTTGGGCAAGGCCGTGGTCTAGGCAACACGGAGTTTTCCTCCGGGGGATTCTCCGGTTTCTTCGTGGCATCCCAACAATTACTCCATTCACACACAGAAGAAGGCAATGGCAAACCACTTCTGGATCATCTGCCAAGAACGTATATGAACAGGTCTCAGTCCGAGAAAAGGATGGAAGGATCCTGTTCATATGGACCTGTCGTCAGACAGAACACTAAATAAATAAAATAAAAGGTAATAAATATTGTATGTAACTGAAAATATAAAGGACATATTACATTATGTTCGTGAAACTCGGTTTTTGTGTGTTTGAAGACAACATTTTACAATAAAATGATTATGCTCGCTGTATTTATATTGAATATAAAATGTGTATTTTTCTCTGCATCTCTGTACATCATATAGTTCTTCAAGTTAACGTTCCGTTATTTCAGTCCCATATTAACCTAAATTCTTTGTGTACCAGAAATCAACAGCTGGAATGTGTATAAATTATTGGTCGAAAATATAAACACCATAATTATCAAGAGAATTCTAAATAAATAACCTTGGTTTGTGTTAACGTCTCGTAACCAGAATTCAAGACAAAATTATTATATAAAGATAATAAGTAACAAGTCCATTTGAGAATATAACAGTTAATAGGGTAGTTAAATCCTGAATGTAGTCTACATTTGTTTGATGTGGCTGTACAGACATGAGGATTATATATCAGGATTGCATGGAATGCACTTCGATTAACTAGTCGGCAATATTTGAATTATCTGCATAAATATACTGAAGCATCAGGATATTTGAAAATAGTCGCTTTGTTTGTAACTTTGCTTAATAATGGCGGTGGTAATGAGTATCGGAAATAATAGGAATGTTGAAAGTGCAAAAGCATCAGTTAATATTGTGCAGAATTACCCCATCATTCTCATTACACCGCTTTCATTCGTGTAATACGTTAAGTACAGAATACGGATAGTTGAGAGCATTCCTCTTCGTGACCTCACGTAACTTTAATAAAACTATTAAGTACTTAGGTTGATTTTAAAGGCTTTTTCTCTCTCAGCTGTATGAGGGTGTTGAATAATTGAATTGGTTCTGAGTTATTTTAAATTTGCCTTCTCTTTTTTGCGAAAAAGAAGGATATATTGGTAAAAAATAGTTATTTCTATGTCAATTGTTTCGTTTGTTAAATTACTATGTTTGGGATAAGAAATGAGTTCTCAGTCTATGTTATTTTTCAGTAAGGTTGAATAACTTCTCTCGTTCTTTCCATTCAGAAGAAATTCGTTTGAGTTCGATGTGATTCACTGTACCGGGAAGTAAGACACACTTAGAAACTGAATACCATGAAATACTTCAGTCGATTTATCGATTGGTGCATTTTCGATATTAAACTCGTTCTGTCCTCTCAATTCCATTATGATGATTGTGATTTTAGATATGTCTTTCTGGGAGGTTGCTCTTTAAACGTATCCATGTTTAAATTGCCCTGTACTCCAGTATTCGAGCCATGTTGCAAATTTATATTTTACAAAAACAAAATGCTGGTAAAATCCATTAAAATACAGTGGTCAGGAATAAGGAGAAATCGTTTCTTGAATATAAAATTGTCGAAAACGTGGAAGATTAGCATAAGCAAACCATTTATTATGCCATTTTATGTGGGTTTGAGAAGAAATCTTTTAATCTAGTAAAGGAACATAAATGTATCTTATCTACCTAAGAGAGAGCTCCCATTGAAATCTCATCATCTGTGCAACACTGAGTGTAGCCGATATAAAAGATCGGAGCAATGGTTACTAAACTAACGTGACCTGAAATGGCATACTGAAAAAAGTACGCGAAGCCATTCTGAATGTTAGTTTTAGAAAACCAATATTTTATCTAGGTTAATTACGGGACGAAAGTTATTTGTCTTTGAATCAAAAACAATTGAAGTAAATCGTACAATTCGGTAATGCGCATTGCATCAAAGCGAGAGTTTCCAAGTTATTCGATCAAAGTGCAATATAATGTACGTGTTTGTTTATCGGAGAAATGTACTGGGTCTTATACTGAGTGAGCTGGCGAATTGATTCTGCATACTTGTTGTTTTGTGTCTGTTTGCGGGTTTAGTGAATTCCTTTCCTTGGGTTGCCCCCCCCCCCCCCGGTCCAACCCACAACATATATATACTGACAAACAGCGTGTGGCACAATACAGGTCTGGTGAGACCGTTTCGTAAATCTCTTCAGGAAAAGGGACAACAGTCTCTTATTTCGTAATACAGATGTCCTGGTTTTGATTCTTTGTCCACTTTGCCGACTATATAAGATGTTTTGTGTCGCCCATCATTCACTCAAGTATATTCCTGCCTGAACCCCTTTCAAAAGCACAAATTCGTACGAAATATGATGACGCCAGTTCACTCGCGTGTTATAAATATGAAAATTGTATTGGTACGGTATGGAAAAGACATCTTGTAACGATAACATGAAGTAGGCCTGACTGTATTACGCCGATCTTTACCTGTTCGCCATTCATGATCGTTTACCCATCCCATATTTTTCCTTTGAACCCATTAACCAAAATATGTTGTCCCGGTAAGGCTGGTACACACCTACAATAATTGTCGGCAGACAGATTGCCTACCATGTTTGCGGACTGTCGGCAAATAGCTTCGCTTTCATACCAACCATTTCAAAATACCAAATCTTGTGATTGGAATTTGTGCTGTATGTTGTATTTCTCTTAAATTGAAGGCCACGACGAAGAAATTGATAAGGATAGTAGACTATGCACTTTCTCAAAGAAATTACAAGGTATGTAGATAATCTTTTGGCAGATTTGGAATCAGAAGATTGAACTGGCTTCAGAAGTTTTATCAGGACACCAACAGATTATGAAGTGTTGCTAAAAATGGTGGATTTGTAGGTATCAAGCTTCAACTTCTTCTGGCTTGTCCACATTCTGAGCACTTGGCAGCACTTGACGAAAGACTGATAACACGTTAAACACGTCCACGCTTGGAAAAATTATTTCTTCCTTTCCATTTCCGACGGAAAACAAGACACACAGAATATTTCTTTGCAAACATTGTTTGCCGACAACGTTTGTAGGTGTGTGTGCAAGCCATCAGAAATTATTTCTACAGTCCACGACTGTAATCTTGATACTTGCGGGGTGAGGAAGTGGGGTGGAGGAGAAAAGATAGCGTCTGCCTTTAACGCTACGGACTTCCTACATTCCTTGCAAGTCTCAAGATTACAGTCGTGGACTGTACATTTTTCCCTATTTTTTCCCTCTTTTTTATCAGTGTTTTATTCGTTCTTTCATCATTCCTTTTACTATTACTATTTTCTTCCTTCATAATTTTATTTATTCCTTTTTTAAATATCAATGTTATCGCCACTGCTTTTACAGCACTAGCTTTTCGCGACGTATTGTAGAATATCGTGGAAACATTTTCAGTGGTCGTCTCTGTACTAGCAGTATAGTTGTTAGAACATTCTACTTGCTTTTCAGTGTATGTTTCGCAAACCCAAAATTTCAAAACCGTGTTCTCTCTTGCTATGTCGCTCCAATTCACAGAACACACAAACCGCCTTGGCCCACAATCTTTTCTTTCCCTCCGAAGCTCCCACCACCAACACAAAGGCATGCAGAGGATCAAGAGCCGAGGAGCTCTTACAGTGCATCACTGCGTTTCCAAAATCTCCTTCCCTTTCAAACAAAACTTGAGAGCAAGTTATTCGGTTGAGAAATTGAACAGAAGAGAAATAGAAACTGAAGTTTTAGAACACGGATAGATAAGTCAAACTTTTCGAAGATAGAACTAAAAATAAAGAGTAATATGTTCTTTTGTTTCCAACCGTCAAGTTTAAGCTATACAAGACATTAGCTAAAGTTAATCTTGTAGGTAAAGATAAACCATTGTGCATCATTTGTAGTTTTTGGTGCGTGAAAATTCTGTCATTGGCTCGATGTCAGGATTGTTTAGGAAATAAAATCTTCTACTTTTCAGAGGATTAGAAGGTTTACAATTTGTACTTTTCAACTAAAATTATCAAATAGAAGATGACATATAATGCATGAGGGAGACAAATATATACACAATTTATATGTGTAAACGTAATGGAATGCGATTACTTGAAACCATCAAAAAAGATATGAAATGCCGACATTAAGATGGATCGTAGTTGAATCGAAACTGGCTAAGGATCGTGTCCTGCTACGAGAGAGTTACTTAGCTTAATGAAGGGTAAAGAATCATAGGTTTTCTTCTTGGTTCGAGAGAGAGTGCTCTTGAACATTAACCTATATTCAGGAATAACATTTCTTCATGTCGTAATCTTCTTCCTCTTTTCTAGTAAGTTTATTTGATGTGTTAAGATGGAAACCGTGTCCGAAAACTTATATTATGTTTGAAAGTTTTGTTTATACGCACACCGTACTACGCGTATATAATGATACATAAATTACATTTACCTGGGGTTTTTTTCCTTGTGTCAGATTGATTTTGATGTGGTTTGATAATGAGTGCGGCACACTTGTAATTCCTATTTGCTTTGTTTGTTTGTTGCAGTGGCTCCACAGCGGCCGCGAATCGAGTACAATACAAGTCAAGTTCTACCAGGGCATAACGTTACAGCCCAAGCTGGCGAGCGAGCAACAGTTAAGTGTGTTAGTCGTTATGGGAATCCCCCTGCTAGACTCAAGTGGTTACTCGGTAAGTCATTGTTGCCAACTTAATTAATTCCTACCAAAATCATATTAGGCATGCCTTAGTAAGTTCATTTCGTTAGCAAAAGATTAGATGTGGTGCAATTGTGCAAATTGAGTTATTATCTTCCTGATTAAATGTGACATTTAGGAACAGTGACACGTTGTGCCGGTTTGACTTTCAAAACCTTTTGTGCATGGAGATAAAGTTGACAGGCCGAATCTAAATGCCCTGGAAATTGTTTGATAGTAAATTAAATAATAGGATTTTTGGTTCTCATGGCGGCGTGTGTACAGATGGCTGTCTTCTGTGTTGTAGCACCATGTCGTCTGGTAGAAGTTTACCATCTTTCCAGAAGTACTTACTGCCTCAATCTTCTTTTACGAGTGTAGCAATGTGAAGTGTGGGCATTTTCTTCATTCGTTTTGCCATGTTGCATAACTCTTTGGCCTTGATTTGATTTTATTACAGATACAACTATATTGTTGCAAGACCACTTCATAGAATCAGAACTTATTTTTTCCATTAGTTAGTTAAACATTTATTATATAGATAAATCTTGAATTTAAAGATTCATATCCTAATAACATCTGTCTATATTTGATACGTATTATACTTGAAGGTTGTTTATGATAAGCAGTTTTTTAGAAAACCTAAAATGTATGTTTTACTTATGTAAAGTATGAGTTATATTATACCCATACAACCCAAAGTAATACTCATAAATTATTAATGCGGACTCCAATAACAGATTTAATGGCAGTTCGTGTATCAGTTTCGGAAACGAAATGTGATTAACATCATTTCCCATATAAGATGTATATGATCACTTAGTGTACAGTCCTCAAAGAATGAATAATACTCCTATTATACTTCATCCTCATTTTCGTATCCCTACCCCGTAATGTCCATAATGAATTTATCGTGAAATTTATTTTTAATTTTCAAAGATACAAGGCTCCTTCTTAAGAACCTCATTTCGTAACCCAACTATTAACTTTATAAAATAGATTTTTAATTACTAATTTCCTTGTAGTCATACGTACACGCCAGTGGAGGCCGCTTCTATTCGGTACATAACTTTCGTGTTAGCAACATGAAGGTCCTACAGACTTGTGACATTGGAACCCAGCTGGTATAATTAAAATTGTATTAGTTTCTGAAAGGTTATTGGCTATAATGCATGAATATATCATTAATAAGTCACTTAAAGAGTATAATTTTTCTTAAGAACCTAACAGTTGCTCAGTTAGTCAAGAAATTTACCTGCCCTTTTATGGAGCCCAAAAGTAAATTATCGTATTCGCAAAAGCCCGCCACTGGACTGAGATAGGCGAATACATTCCACAACGTCTGCTCCAATGCCCATTTTAATATCATCTTCTCATCTACACAACTGTGTTCAAGTGGCCTTATTTCTTCAGTGTTTCAAAATGTAATATTTGCATTTTACACGCTACTTTAATTTTACCCGTCTTGATTTTATCCTCCTAAGAAGACTACAAATTATAAAGCTCCTCATTCTGTTGTTTTCTGTGTGTTTCCTGTTCCATCCTCTCACTTAGGTTCAGATATTTGTCTTCAGCACTTTATTTTCGAACACTTTCAATGTGTTCTATTCCCTTAGGATGAGAGGACAAGATTTTCACGCTTATAAAACGACAAATTTCTCTATGACTTTTATGCTTTAATAATCAGTTTTTGCATCAGAGACTGGTAGGTATGCTGAAAGATCCTGAAATAATAGTAGGAAATATTCTCCAACATAACATGCCCTTAACTCTCTGGTTAATATAATTTTGATTTGTTTCTGTCAGTCCCAAATATGAATTGAGATCGTTAGGATTGTGACGCCCTGTAGTTGATTAATAGAACCCAGAAGACATCAGTCGTCATTTTAAAATATTTGTACCATGTTACATTTTCAGTTTATTTTAAACTGCCTTTTCTGTGTTATTGTTCTGTCCTGCATTCATTTAACGTATATTCCTCTGAGACATGGAAAGTTAGGCGCGAAATGTTTTTATGAATCGTCGTAATTTGAATTTCGACTGCCTTTGTCTCAGTAGAGCTCCGAGGCCTCTGTACTAACAGCCCATTGTCTTGCTCGTCACAGGAGACGAAGAAATCACGACTAGCACGAACCAGAGCAACTCGACCGAGCTGGACAACGACAAAACGTGGGTCGCAACGTCCGTTTTGGAACTTGGTTTCAGCAAGCAGCAGCACGGCAGTTTGCTGAAGTGCGTCGCTCTACACGAATCATATTCCACCAAGTCACAGGTCATAGAGGTGCGACTGAACGTCAGATGTGAGTACGCTACGCGCTCTCTCGCTTGTTTATTGATTTTGTCACTTTATTCATTTGCTTGTTTACTTGTTCAGCTTCTGGTTTTATGTACAAGAAGTGAGGGAAGTGGGTTAGCACAGTGTGATGCTGGTATTTGGAGACTAAGAGGATGATGGAAGAATTCAATAGAGGCAGACACCTTCATTGTAGAGAGGAACAAGATTCCAGGCATATGCTATTAAAATACACGGAAACAAGTGGAGGAAACATTATTTTACCATAAAATGGCTTTTCTCAACAAAGAGGTATTCGTAGCAAAGAACGGAATAATTGTACTGGTACTTTACAATTAAGTAATATTGTAAAATACCCCCAGGCTTCCGTAAAGAGAACTCAACTCTGTTAATTCTTTTTTTTAACACTTAAAATATAAAATGTTTTAAAGGGACAGAGAGAGGGTTTGAGAACTTCAAAAGACCTTGAAGCGGATCCGGACGAAATAGGTTAAGAACCACTCGATCAGATCACACTTTCATCTCGGATTTAAATGTGCCGCCGCCTATCTTAAGGGAAAGAGTCCCCGATGCCAGCTAAAGCTGAAGATGACATCCCGAACTGTACAAAACAGAATGTATAGACCAAGAGGCTAGACCTTTTAATGCGGACAGCGATAAATAAGCTTATGGAAGGCCTGTATGAATTTAATATTAGTTTAGACGCGGGGAGGGGGGTGGATAGAAGGGTAGGGTGAGTAATTGAAATGGTAATAAGAGAACTTCTTATCAGTGTCACCATAAATTTGAGCCGTAGCAAATGTCTGCAGATTCTAAATCGAATTTATTTTGAAAGGTAGAAATTTATTGTGTTCGTTGTAATTATGAGGTGTTGGTAAAATGGGGAGGAGGTGAAACTACCTCTTTTTATGTCAGTGAGGAAGATTACTATTGTTTATGAATGAGTGAAAATACTTTATGGTTAGAGCCCGTAATATTCTGATGAAAGCTTTTAATACCTTTATTAAAATAAGAATGACGAGAAACTCGAATTGCAGTTGTCCATTTTAATTCTATTGACTCGCATAAGTTTGACTGAGTTGCGAAAGAAGCATTTAAGTTTTTTTATTATTATGCGGGAATAAGGATTTATTACGAATGGCGTGACAAAGATACGTTGTTAAAATGATAGGCCTACATTATTCCTGAGAATTTTCCTTCGTCCCTTTTCTTGGTCTTAAAGACGTGACAAAGGAAAATTTCCAAGAGTATGTAGCAGTTTAAAGATGTTCTTAGCCCAAACCACATAACTCAGCCCTCTGGGCAATACAATTTTATATAAATCATTATTCAGTACATGGTTATTTTCTTTCGATATTGTACTCCAAATGTATACAGTCTACGGGCTTCAACACAGGTTTCCTCAGTGTCTCCTTTCGATACTTTTCTATCCACTGTCTTTTTATAAGATTTGAGGTTCTCACAACGAAGAATATGAAGAAGGCTGTTGTTTGGTGTATAACACCGTGTAGTTACAAGCTTCTGTAAAACCCCTGCAAGTATCTATCAGTCTGCGTGGGTTTACATCCCAGTAAACAGCCATGTCCATGTTTATAAGCTAGAATGAGGAAGTTTTGTGACAGTAACAGTATTCTATCGTCTGACTTTTCAGGAGTTGCGGTCTACAGATGATCGGTTGTAATTACACTGACTGTTATAAAATATATATTTAATTGGGTAATAGGTCATGAATGCGTTGAATGGGGTCACCGTGCTAAGGATAGTATCCTGTCTGAAGTTTTTGTGAACGCAAGAAGGAGTATTTGCATTCCCATAGAAGCATGCCATTTCTTGACCATCCAAGTATTTATCAACTTCTCAGTGAAACCTGTAATGGAGTTATTCAGTTATTTAATACGCTCAAGTTTGTTGACCTGAAACATTACGCGCAGATAACGCACCTGCTTATTACAAATTTCTGTCTGACAGCGTACAGCAAGTTCTGTACGAAAGCCACCTGAGCTGTTTGTGCTAAATTCAGCTGATGAAAGACGAATAATCCTCCATGCGAGAGATCATGGCGTCATCGTTAAGATACAGACTAGCTGATGGAGGTTGGCGTTGGAGGGGGATAACTTTCATCTATCTTTGCATTGAAACTCAAGACTCATCAGTGCCACAGTGCACTATATAATCAGCTTGCTAGCAGACGTCCACCTGCGATCGACAGTTGTAATTGACTGAGTCTTCCTCAACTGCTTTTCGTACACAATGAACATAAGCTCCATTACTTTAGAAATTAATTGAAAATTTCTGGAAAGAATTGTAAACACCAACTTTCGTCCTCCATTTGCAAGCCTATCGTAGTACGATCTCCTAACTGAGCGACAATCAGATTCTAAGTAACGGCTATGATGCATAAAGTTAATGTTTTCTTCAGTGAAATTGTGTGTTGTTATCGGCCACAAGTATTATTTGCACATGTGATGCAGTCAGAAATTTCCTGGCATGTGATAATGTAGCTTCCTATAACCGAAACCATCAAACGTTGACGAATGGCTTGTAGAAAGGATCTTTGGCTATTCCTCTTACAGCTCCAGGTTTTCGATGTTAAATCGCTTGCCCTTGTTGAGGGTACTTTAGTAGGCTGAGAATATGTTTACTCCTTGCTGCATATACCTCCCGCACTACTCAGTGATGATCCAAACGCTGCCAGCATCTGTCATTCACGACTGACGCTTTATCAACACAGGAGTCTGCGTGAGATATTCTTTCCTACTGATGATTACCTAAAAATCAAATCCTGGCTGCATTCAGAAGGGCAAGAGATTTTGCCACTGGGTGCGTAAGAACAATTATTACAAATATGCCCTTTGTGTTTTCGTTACACGTGTTCAATTTTGTTCGGAACATTTTGGATGAGCGTCTTCGTGCCCCAAACGTAAAGTATGCGTTTCATTGTAGAAGTTCGAATGGTCTAATTTCGTGATGTGAATCTTCGTAAATCGAGTACTGGCCATTTCAGAAAATATAATGTAAGGGGTACAAATTAAATTTGGCCGATAACTCTCAGTATAGACCCCAGTATCAAAATGATCGAAATCCAGTTATTAGTTTCGAAGATAAAACCAGAACAGAAAGATAAACACACATTGCCTTAAAGAAGAAATTATTTGTTAGGTTAGGTTAGAAAAAATTATAAACGTTTCATCATAGGTCCCTATCCGTAACTATTTCAACCCAGTTCACATTTGCACAGCCAATGCGTGTAAAATCCTGGTCTTGTGATATTTTACATTTATGCTCACATCTTCGATGACGTCATTTCGTCAGTAATTTCCAATCAAATTCCTTTTCAGAATTTGTTGTATCTCCTTATACATGCTACATGCTTAGGCAATTTCTTTCCTTTTAATCTCTTAGCAAAATTAATTGAAGCACATATATTATGAAGTTTCACTTCGTGCATTTTTTTCCAAATATTTTGTTACTTTTTACAAAACAGGTAAAACAGAGTGGTTTAAAATGCAGTTCGCCGACACTGAGCCGGCAAAACTGAATTTGGAGTCACCCGGTAGAAATAGGTTCGATTCCCTCCCATATATCTTCAAGATCGCTTCCATAGTGTTGAGTTTTATAGCAATATTATACCTACTCACGCTGAAGTGCCGTCGTTTCTGCGTTCTCAGGGGACGCCTACAAGACACGACTCTCCGGCTTTATAAAAAATTGACACCCGCGTTTCGAGTCCGACATCTTGTAACTGCGCATCCCGCCATCCAAATTCGAAATATTGAAATTTTATCTCCCAGTGTATTTGCGTCTGTGTGTGTGTGTGTGTGTGTGTGTGTGTGTGTGTGTGTCTCTCTCCCTGACTATTTGACAGACAGCACAGAGCGTAGCAACAGAACGATACTTAAGGCGTTTCGAAACAAGCCTTTTTAATTGTTAAATATAAAGAAAGCTCATAACAGTTAAACATCACGACATTCTGTAATAAATAAAATAGCCTAATTATATTTCTAGGTGTTGTTCATACAGCAGCGCCCATGTCTGTCTGTCTGTGTGTTGTGTTTTTAATAGGAGGTAGGTAACCCATATAACCGTGGGTAATTGTTACGCAGCAGAGGAAACCTGTTGTTGTTATTCCTATTTTTGTTAATTATTAAATTTGTAATAAACCCAACTTTAACATATTTGATAACAAATCTTTCGACATAATTTTTTTTCAAATCTTTTCATTCATAATCTACGTCTTTGGTATTTTATTCATTATTATGTACTATTATTCAGTGTTCTGTCTTACGACAGGTCCATTGCTCTGCCCAAAAAGAGCTCTCCAGTTTTCCCTATTCTCAGCTTCTCGTTTTAATTCCTGGAACTTCATCTTCTTTCCTTGTTTAAGATCGTCGGTTAGCTGTATCAGTCTTTATTATGTACTTTGCCCAAAAATGTATAACTGTGTTAAGGTAGGCATTGCCTTGTTTCATGTATTTTATTTTACTGGCTCAGTAATTGGCTGGTGTAGCTCTTACGTCAGCACTTCAAAATTTAAAATTAGGCATTGATCTGAATTAATATACAATTATTGTTATATTTATTTATCGTTGCGTCCTTCTCTTGTGTTGTGTCTGTAATTCGCCTTCTGGTTGTTGATATAGCACGCTGATAATAATGAAGTGAATTTAAAATTGTTTCCCTGAGCTACTGATAGCGTCGTTAAGTAAACATGTATATATCCTAATGCAATTGTTACTCATTGGTATTGCCATCGCCGGACTGGCCACCCCTTTGCCGTATCGAGTTATATCATACAAGAATCAGCCGGACCATGGCTTTCCACAGGGGGCTTCTCCACCGACGGAGGTAGACCATTTCAGAAGGGACTGTTCCCCCTGGGAACACCCCCAGGCGATGTCCCCACGTCTAGTCCAAAGCGGGATCTTTTATTTAGCGTTAGGGGCTTTATCACTCAGATCATTCTCCAGGATTCTTGCTTCGTTAAGGCCTGGCTTCCGGCAGTCGTTGGTTCGAGGGCCTTGTCGCACGGATCACCTCTCCGCCGACTTGGTAACTAGGCCTCTGCTTCCACCACCTTGGCTTCAACATTAGGTAATTATTGGAACACATAGTTGCGTAGCAGTGGCCTTCGATCACCTACGTGATGCGATTTACTTCACTATTTGCTGATCTATGTTCAGGTTGCCCGCTACACCTGCATTCGGTAATAAATGGGTCTGAATCTCGGCAGAGTTAACAAAACCCAGGTTAAGGTTTTTCATGATTTTCGTAGGTAACTACTTGCCTGGATAATACCTTGAAATCGAATGCCTCTTTCCAAATCCTTACAACCTAAATCATGAGCATATTCTTATTGATTTAGTCTCTGAAATTGAAACAGAGTTGTTAAATAAATACGCCAATTTTTCTGTCACGCCTATACACGAAACATCGAATCTGTAAATACGAAAGATGTAAACTGGGACGAAAACTGTAAAATCTATTAAATAACCATCGATGTCGGAGAGAAGAGATTTAAATTTGCGCTGCTACACCATGTTTGTAGTTGGTTCATATCCAAATGATACATGACTGTGTACTGACCCTATTGTTGAGCTGCCATGTTTGCATGGTTGCGTCATGTCTCAGTTTGAGGAAATAATGCACATAACGATTGAACGAACGTATTATATGGATCCCAATGGACCGAGCGCCTGGCAACTCCGCTACCTATTCAACAACATTTATCCTTTCCACACACATGGTAGGTTCTCATAACAGTTCGCTTCCGATTTTTGAAAAATATAACGGTAGAAACATAAAATAACTGCTCAGTTGTTGTTCCTTTTTTTTACAAAAGAACTTTTGAACTATGTAATCGTCAAATGAAAATAAAATTGTAAAAGTTGAGTTTGAAAAGAGACTGAAATGAGCGTTTGAAAAAGTCATATTTCAGTAGAAGAAATGAGGCGTTTGGATTAAGAATCATTGCTCTTAATTAATTTCGACTGCAAGATTATAATTGATTGAAAATAAATAACAGTTGTCAAAGCAGCAACTATTGGAGAGCAACTGGAAGATTGAACTTTTGTGGTATAGTAATTATGTTTATTGTTTTTTTTTATAATTAGTTCGTAAAACGAAATGTGCTGTTTAACAGAACGAATTACAAATTGAAATGATATTTATTATTTACTTTGATAAATAGATTCTGAAAATACTTATTATTATTAAATTTTAAAAGTTATAATCATGCGTATTGTTCAAGACATCTTTGTCAAGATACGTACATAAAACATAAATTTCGTAAGTTGTTTTGTATGACATTGAAGAACATATTTTTCAATTATATGAAAAAACTCATATAAAGATATTTTAATCTAAGAGGAATTAAGTCAGTGAGGAATTTATATATGTATCATATAATGAAGACCACCTGAATAACTGTTAACATTTGAAGGAAGATCATGTACTATGACGTCATTTATTGTAATGTTACAGTCATTTTATAACGTCGGTTTTACTCGCGTGCCTTAACAGAATGCAAAGCAATGCAGTCTAAAAGCAGCAGCCATCCATCACATAGCTGTGTTGTGTGGTTGCCGGCATTACCGGCGTGTCGAATATGTAAAGAGTCAGAAGTACTAAACTGCTGAATTACCCGACCTAATAAACAGTACAAAATACTCTCTAAATGCATTACACAGAAGGCGAAATAAAAAGGTAGGATTTCTGACTGACTCACAGCTTTTAAAAACAACGAAATTCAATTCCGTGTGACAGCAAATTAAAACCTGACCTGTACAAAAAAGACGTATCTGTATATCTCTCAACAAATGTACTACAACTTGTTGGTGGAAGTTATGATACGTTTTCGTACAAAACGATGTGTTGTTCGTTTCTTCTCACTCTTTCTATTGGAGAGTTTTATTCAAATCTGTCGACCGATACAAATGTTGAATGTCTCTTAAATTCGGGCAGTGAAAACAATCATTCTACATGGAGACTTGCATGCATTTTAAAAATACCTGAAAGGTATGTCGCTGAATATTTACCGGAACGAAAACTGTTCAGCAAAAATGTTTTAGGGAATAATTAAATATAGACTTACGATTTGTTTACATAGGATTGCACTTATTTCGTAAAATGTTAGGTCTTCAGTAAATTTAATAATCGGCTACATGAAACCGATCTTTGAATTGCACGCGAAATGTTATTCACAGTTAAACCTTTTATTACATTTTAAATGAAATTGTATTTTAAATAATTAGAAATAGTAATCTTACTTACATAGTTAGCATATTGTAGGCATTATTACAGACAGCACTATTCTAAACGTAATTGGAAGAACTTTACAGCAGTCAGATGTGTTAGCATTGTGAAGTAGCTTAAATCGGATTTGAAAAGTATTTTTACTCAGACATGGAGTAACCTGCAATTCATGTTCCATAACTTGTACCTTACACTTTGTAATTAGTTACGTAGTTACTAGGCTAGCTAGTTACTCTGCATAATAAGTTAGTTGTTCACTTTGTGAGCTAGTTAGTAAGCAAGATAAATAAATGGATTAATAAGTAAGACAATAGTTACTAAGCTACGATAGACGGATGGGTTGAAGTTTGAATGCAGGCATTGATGAATAGGTGAACAGCTGGATGGCATAATCGTAGATCATTAGTTGCCTAGATACTTACTTGGTAATTTATTAAAATAGTTTTTAGTTGGATAGTTTGTTAAATAGCTGATTAGGCACATAGTTGATCGATACTTGGTTTTTTAGTAAAAACGCTGAAGACGACAGCCTTTTGGAATATTATGCCGTCAAGTTTCGTAGATATTTACCGATTTTTCAGAGTTTCGTACTGCCCCATCATCAGAGTGGAGAGGAAAACTTCGGTGATTATCTACGAGACTAAATAGCGGAATATTCCAGAATGCTGTTATCATCTGTAAGAACCCGTAATCTCATTCAGTAAAATAATTACTTGGCTGGACATTTATTAAGCTAGTTGGTAGTCATCTGATTAGGTTAGACCGAATAGGAAGTACATGTTTGTAGCAACCAATAAGCCACAACATTGCAGTTTTCTCGGCATCATTGATACACACACTTCCATTTTTCCTGACACCGACTAAACCTGAGGTAGAAAGCTGGGAGCGACGAAGTTTCCACTTTTCCTCCCCTCTACCGCCAATCAAATTTCCTCAAGTCGAGTGTTCTCACATCCTTTGATCTCGCCATGTTCCACTGCTCTCTTCTCCGCAGCAGAATCGTAGGAAACAGGGGTGGATAAACTTTTCGACGAAGAGTACACGGATTATTTTATGACACTGTCAGTTATTCAGATTTTATAGCGCCGAATGTCGGCGTCGTTAGTGAATAATGAATTATAAAGCATGTGGAAGAACTCGATCGTGGCCTAATTTAAGATACGATTAATATCCCAGCATTTGTCAGGATACGCGGTTTCCGAAGCGATGTTTGATAATCCTGATCTCCCAAATAGAAAAACGGAATGTTAACTACCACCACGTGTTTCTTGTCTAGTCATGGAGCATTAATATATGAGTTGGTATATTCGTGGCGTATTTTACGGTACTGTCCCGGCATTTTATTGAAGTGACTGATGAAATTCACTAAATATGTCAGAATAACTTGTCTTCTGGCCAGGATTCGAACATGAGGCCTCCGAAATAAGTAGCAGGGGTGTTAACATCTGCACGGTGACGTTGTGCATTGTTACTGTGACTGACGATTTGAGATTGGAGCGTCATAGCTAGTGTGATAAGGTACCATGAAGAAAGATAGGAAAAGGGATCCAGAAATAAAGAGGGGTGGAATAAAAAAAAAGCATAAATATAAGGAAGGAATATGTAGGAGGATAATAAGGAATGACTCGGCTTTTGTGATGCAGTGAGACGTATGACGTAACGACGTGTGACAAACAGAAGCCAAGGGGGGCGGTTTACAAAATTGAATGAAGACCTATAAAAGAGGATGAAAGAAAAGAAGATTGTGTGATGTAAATCTAAGAAGACAGAGCCGGAGAAAAAGCGTGTCCACATCAAAAGCAGACATCTGTAAGTGACATAACAACAGATTGCTTGTTAGGGATATTTAGGGATATTTTATTTGCGAACTTCACGTCATTCATCGCACGCTGTTTCTTGTTTAGGGTCTATTTACACTACTAGTTAACTGGTGTTTTCCTTTAAACTTATTAAAGGAATCTGATTTTCTTTTTATATGCACATTAATTTATTTCCTTAAAAACTAAAATTTATACGAGCTCAAAACTGTGTAACGTAATGAAAATAATGTCATTTTATATGGATCAGAAGTCTGAAAAATGATGGAATATAAAGAAAGAATCCTTCGTCCAAGGAGTCCTGCCAAATGTCTATAGATCAAAGCCAACGAAAAGTTGGGACCCGCAGTGCTCAGGCACTTGAAGAACGGATCGCCAAAGTATCAAAGTAAGTATAAAGAAAGAAAGAAGTGCAGGAGTTATTAAAATGCATATCCTGAGGTCAACAACAGGAGTTACACTCGAAAATCAGTAGAGGGCCAGGAAAGTATTAAATAGAGAGATTACAGGCAAAACTGGAGACTTAAGTAATAGAGACACCTTGAAATAATATGAGAAATTAATATCAAAATAGTCTTTTGAATTATGATCGAAAGGAAAGATAAATGTTGGAAGACCTATGAAGGGATGGAATGACTGAATGAGATATTAACTTGGACGGAACTTAACCTTCGGATTTCGGATAATTTCATGATGAGGTGGAAGACTCTCAGCTTCTTAATAGGCACTCCGCGCCAAAATCTGACCTCTGACAGTAAATTTAGGCTAGCAAGGGAATCTTTTAGTTCGTGCACACGCCTTTCTGAAAAAAGTGGATATGTATCGTAGTCTTCCTTTAAATCTGTCTGTCTTTAATCTTTTCTTTTACGTTTGTTTGTGTCTTTTCCTACATCCATTTCTTTATTTGTTTCTTTTGTTTTTTCGCTTTCCTTGTTGCTTGCAGGTTTCACAACCCGCCTCTTCATTCATACCGGAACTGAAATTCTCAAACCTTTCCTCATTCTATAAAAAAGTACGTGCGAGTATGTGACAAAGAGCATACACCTCCCATACTATAAATAAGTGTTTTTTAAAACACTTCTACTTTTCTTACTGTTTACTCCTTTCTCCTCTTTTACCTGTTGCTTCCGTCAGTAGAGACGATAAACTAAAGTTGAGCTTTTCATTATTTTCTTTATTTAAATAAATATCTGCCTGTAACTTCTTTGCAACTATTTATTCTAAAGTTATTCTTCATAATTTTTTCCCTAACAATATATCAACAACATTCATTCTTTATGGCTCAGAATAGATTTAATTCGATTTTATTTTCTAAGAGTTTTAAACGCAGTAAGAATTCGGGAGTTTCTTTAAAGTAGGGAATTTTGTGATTAAGTGAATAAGTATAAACGTTGAAGAAAAATTCTTTACGTAGATAAATAAACTGAAAGTTCGTCAATTTATTTGATGTAGGTGGTATATTAAAAGAAACTGGATCAACATACATGATTTTGGAGATCCCGGGTTTTAACTTCTGCCCGGACACTGCTGTGCCTCCATTACAATTGATCCCATCCAAAAGCTTTTCTGCATATCGCAAGAATTATTTATCGTGTCCAGCTATCAGCAAAGTGAAGCACACGCGCTCCTGAAAGTTAAATGTATTCAACTGAGTTACAAGCGCAGCTGAAACTCTGCGACTTTCCTTAAATATTGGGACAGTATTTGTCGCTTACGGTAAAAATATACTTTTAATGCTAGTTGGACTTAAGAGACCATCCATTTAGACAATGAGGTAAGGTTTCTTTAAAACAATTTCGTAAATGAAGGCTGTTAAGTTAGAAACTTTGCAACTTATCGGTTTTGTTAATTATCATAATGAATATTCAGTTAAAAGTCGGTTATATCTCATCTGGGCAAATTTTATTCGACAAATGCCATTCTTTGTCTACCTCCATCGTTAAATATTCAGCAGATCTTCCTTTTTGGAGCAACGTCTGATGTTGGCTAAAATTGTTCCTATTGTACACGCTGGCTCAGCACTGACTAAACATGTTTGTGATTAATCTCAAACCTCTTACCCGAATTCCAACTAAATCTTTAAATTCTACCACGACTACGGTCTGCCCATATAAACGAAGAAACTAGATTAGTTGTGTTTCACCACAGTACTGAGGAGATTATATAGGCCTGAGAAAGATAAAGTGAAAGAAACATTGAAGAAACTACATTATAGTACATTCTGAAGTTGTATTTTTTTTAACTGTGTTCAACATGAAATTCGTGACCTTAAATGTTTAGTTTCTTACTTAGAGAGGTTTTTACATCGTTACTTCATAATCGTTTGGTTAGTTCATCAGTTACTGGCATAGTTATTTATTTAGTGAAGAAGTTACATAATCGGCTGTTTATTTAATTACTTAGTACTTTGTCACAAGCAGAGTAGCTGCAGTTAAGAAAATATCTCTTTTGAGAAATCCTTCCTCCCATTTTAACCCTGATATAAATATTATCCTATATTTTATAGACACGTGCTTACAAGTTCACTTGTTTCTGTGAAGCTATGATGAACCTGGACACGTATGTATGTATGTATAGTGTTAATGAAAAACGCAAATAGAAAGGATTTCGGATTAAGTCCATTTTATGTTTATATTTAAACAACTGTTGGTATATGCCTCCTGTTGTTTTGATCAGATAAGACAATCTCTGAAACTTCTCATCGCTTCTATAACTAAACGTCCTATAAACGATTCTAAGGAATCTGTGAAATAAGAGGAACTATTTTCTCTCTTCCAATAAAGTTTGTATACTCTGCCGCTAGGAGCGACGTAAGATATCCTGTGGGATGTTGAGTGTCTGTAACTTGTTCGTAACATGGGAATTCTGACAGTCCATCCACCCATAGCAACTGTTGCACAGCAGTTGACTACAACCCCACCTCAGCATTCCACTCCTTGTATTGGAACATTTTTTCGTGTCCTCCGGCTCTCATAATTCCAGTGAAGCGTTTCATTGTCTGTCTTCCTCTATGTACAGGATCAGTTCCAGTCAACTACCGACAGTTACGTAATAAAAACATCTTTAATTACAACAAGGTTTCCATGTTGCCTGCTATTCACTTCAGAATCGTCTTAAATCAGACGTAGAAATGCTATTTATTTCTTTGTTCGTTGCTTTTTAACTTGTGTGAAACTGTGTGTTACCCTATGGGGGAAAAAACATAATTTCAAGGTGCATTGAAGTATTCTCGGGCCATCAGACTTGTCAATATAAATAAATTATAGCGTTTCGGATACTATTTCTTCCTCTATCATCAGGGATCAACTTATTTAATGACGTGTGTCACCCGAACGTGAAACAGACTGGTGTGAAGTTACGTAATAAGAAGCTTCATAATTTATTCTCATCACATAATATTAACAGAATGATCAAAGTAATTAGGATTAGGTCGATGGTATATGAATCACACAGGAATATACAAAAAATGGGACGAACTTTTAGTCATTAACCTTAAGATAAGAGATCAACTCGATGGCCTAGGTGAAGATTAGAATTTGTCACAGATGACCAGGATGTGAGGTTGTAGCCTGGATTCAAAATGCTTGGGTTCTGGTGACGAATTCTGGGTGCCAAGTAATGAACATTGTGGTTTAACAAAAATGGAAGATTCATTCACCATTTGATTGAATATCAATTTTTCGTAAGCCTTCATTTCTTATAAAGTAAGAGTAAACATTCCATCTCTCACTCTTGTCCCATGCTCCTCTAAAAATTTAAATTCCCCCAGTTTTACCCGCTCGCAAGTTAAGAAGAAAAACAATAACAAAACGTATAATGAAGCTGTTCTCATTCCTGGAGGTTTTACATAATCTTCCTTTGTTTTTAAGCAAGTGCCTGACACGTGACAGTCAGCTGTGCGGCAGCTGACGTCAAGACAGCGAACTGCCTTAAGAAACAACGCTAATAAGTTCAGTAACAAAAGACAGACAAAGAGAAAGTAACATCGTCTTTTGTTAACTTTTCCTGTCCCTTCCTGTAACAGCCTTAAGCGTAACAGTGAGTATCTGCACCCTCTGTTGTTTCGACAAGACATCTCGTCATTGTTGTGATATTTAACAGTACAGCGACTTTATTTTATGCAAACTAAACGTTGATTCGTTGTTTACAGACGAGTTTATATTAGCTCTAAGTTAACAGGAAAGCGATGTTGGATAGAAGTCGGTTAGAGGACGATTAACGAAGATAGTAGTTTAATAGAAATCCGTCTACCTATATCGCGTCATCCAATTCCTCCCTCGTGCTTTCAGCAGTGGTAAATTCTGCTTGAGGTGGAATGGATTTGATTGTTACTGAATTTACGTAACACAATTAAAAGAATATTATGTTTTACGAATTTGACAGATGCGTAATTTGCAACCATTTAATACTCACTTACTACATCAGTGACAGACTGATTCTCTCAACCTCCCTTGAAGTTTACTGATGTTTCAGAGGTCCTTGCTGCCTCCGCCATCAGGGCGATGTTTGAGGCAGCAAGATCTCTGAAACGTCGGTAAAGTACACGACGCAACGACCCAGAAGACAGTCGTCCGCAGACTCACCGCCCTGAAAACATCAAATTCTACTAAGAAATTCTCTCCGGTCGTGAGACGCGAATGTCTGAGGAGGTTCAGTTAGTCCACACAAATCACAGTCTTTGTCTAAATCTGCTCTAATGTTATCCTTCCATTTCCATTTCCCTTGTAATTCCAACAAAATCCAAGTTACATTTAATTACAATTTAATAGAGAATTCGTGATTTTCATATGCGTTTGGGGAAGGCTACTATTTTCCCAGAATTCTTCGTATTGAAATGCAATTTAAAACTAAGCACCTCTCGCATACCTTCATTTCAGTCATCAGTGTGGAATGCTGGGTAATCAAGCTTTGTGGCTTATGAGCAGCGTGGTTACGGTCGAACACGTGATTCGAGATTTGAATCTTGTGTGGAATTTGTCCTTACTGGGAAATTCACGACATGTTGTTCTGTTATTAACAGTATGATACGTCATCAGATGTACATATCTGCGTTAATCAACGTGGAATCCACCATCAGAGTACTGTAGTGTATTGAATATTTGTTTTAAATCAACATCAAATCATTTATTAAGCTTAGATCCCTGTACAAATGCGTGTGTCCGCCTAACACCGAGTTTTCGAAATTGTACTTATAACTAAATGTAGAGTAGGCCTACGCTGAATTGAGGAGAAACTCCGACTCAGTTATTGACCCTAATCAAACTCGACAGATAAAATTTAGTTTAGATCTCCAAACTTCAAGTTCCTCAGCATGTCTTGAGTAGTTTCGAATATCAGAAATAAGTAGAACGAACGTACAGACATGACCCTGATATTCTGAGTGTATTCCATCTTCCTTGCAGAAAAATATGTAAAATATAGTAGATAACATACAAATATGCTTTGATAAATTATTCTCCGAAAACTAATATTTCAGCTAACATATTCTTTTCATGTCTGTCTCTACCACTACATTTTCATTGTTTCTAATTCGTAATTATAATTTATTTTCTTCTCGACGTTCAAAGGGATATTCTGTTTGTAATGTAATCCCCTATTCCGCATTCTCATCTTTTATTTTTAGTCTTGTCAGATGTCTAGTCAGTCGAATGAGAAAAAGGGATTTTTAAACTATAAAGATGAGGTATTGTCTGCAACAAATACTGCATTTAATTCCTCAAAGGTGCCTTGTTTAACCTACCAAAAAAGTGATTCTAGAACTTATTTTTCTTGTACAATATTCGGGTTTCTGTTATAAAGAAACAAATTATTAAAAAGTTTATTTGATGTTCATTTCATCTTCCATTTTCATTCGAATTAAATGAATCCGTTAAAAATGTTAACAAAATATATATAATGCTTTTACATAGAAAAAAAGGTCGATGCTTGAATAAATTCCACTACTATTATTGTTTTAAGGTTTGTTAGACTGAAAAGAAAATTCGAGTATATAAAGGATATTGACTCAAAGAAGGAAACATGTCTGCAAAATAACCATAGTAACAGTGGACTTTGAAACCGTTACGGAAGGGCTTTGTTTTGCTTTCAATTATTTTATGTGTTGAGAAGTCTTTAGTACTTTAAAGGCTGAGTTTCGAAAGAAAGCATACTTACAGTGTTGGGTATACCGAAAGTAACCCCCTAGCTATGTGTACGACTCAAGTTTTCAGAGGCTAATATATGCAGAAACTTTAGGAAAAGAGAAAACAAGCGAAGTTGTAAGTAATTTTTATCGCGATTTCTTAATTCATGAACTTTGTATCTTGCCAGACTAGTCTTAGTAACTCATACAACGGAAGAAGCATTCCTTTGCTCGTTTAAACACATTCGAAGAATAAGTCCACGTTCCAGAACATTATCGCATAATTTACTTATTGTGTATGTAAAGCAGTTAATATTTTAAAACTCTGTACATGCTAGTTTTCATTTTTTTGCAGAGATTTAGGCGAATATCTTGTATTAAAAATGTCCCTCAAACGTGTTCTTTCCTTGTTGTTCTTCTGATCCCTTCAATTTTTCATATTTTCCCATAACCAAGACTTCATATATTCGAAGCCCATTTACATTAATATACCATTCCAATTAACACACATTTGCCTTAGTTTAAACATGTAACAATATAGTTCGTGTAATATTTCCTGTCATCGGCTTTAAGATTTTTCTCTTTCCACTTCGTGCTTATAATCTAAACATTATAATATTTAAAACTATAATGTTGCATGTTTTATGGGTGCGAAACCTTGTCACTCTGATGAAAGCTTATAGATCAGGGGTTCTGAACCCGCATCCTTCAGATGTGTTGAGTGTGCCTTGAGTACGTATAGTAACATTATGGTATTCTATATGATGAGAAAGAGTTAACATATATCAGACAATGCTCCTTGTTAATGTCGTCTGTATTTGGCAGTAATTTTCGCTGTGAGCAACAGTTCAGCTTAATGAAGAACGTCAAATCAGCTACTGGGACGCGTCTTATTTATGAACTCTTGAATCACTTGACTCACATCAACAAAAAATTAAAATGGATATTGAACAAATTATTCAGGAAAAATACGTGTAAAATATCTCTCCATTGATTGTCTTTGTTAAAGAAAATTATTGGATAGTTTTTTATTGCCTTGTTGCCTTGTGTTTTTTCTTAGGCGAAGTTTCACTCCCATATAAATCAACTGGTAAAATAATGTTTTTATATATTTTACTCTTCGTTTTTAAATACGAGACGGGAAGACGAAGGTTTTGAATTGATGGTAGCAAGCATTCTCCGAATTTAATCAGCTTTTAATATTTTGTTGTTTTTGTTGATAAACTTCCTAAACTCGGTCTGTCCCCTTCTGAAATACTGAAACAGCTTTTGCTTAAATATGTTGTGACAATTCAGATATATAGATATTTACTCTGTCCTCAAGTTTACCCGACATTTAGATTTGTTTATGCATAGGAATCACGTCTATTTATTAGTGAAATGAAACTGCGGACTGGATATGGCCCCGGGGCCGTAGATTAACCACATCTGGTCTCTCCTGCGCAAGTATATTTTCCAGACTCCTATTACCCGTTCTCTTCTCGAACGTCACTACGCTCTGCTTTTGTCATAGTTCATGATCTGAAATTGGGCTTTAAGAACGTTGTGCAAATAGGCCTGTGGTTGGCTGTCTGTTTAAATTGTAAAGGGGGAAAGTAAGTTCTTTTCTTTTCTTTGCACGGGCTGCTGATTGTCAACACATGTATCAGAGACGGTTTAAATAGTATCTTTAAATAGTCTAAGAATAATCAAATGAAGTGTGAAATGTTTATAATTGTAGTCTCGTTAATTTTGCAAAACAATACTATTATTACCTTTAAAATTTTCTAAGGTGTAGCTGTGAAGATTTCTAGACCAATATATATTCCCTCTTTTTCCCCCCATGAACCATATGTTTAACACAACCATGCAACACGTGTTGAACAATGACAGAAGGTTTTATGTAATTTTTTTTCGAGTAATAAAAATAGGCACGCAAAAAAATTTGTAATATCTTGGGATGCTGGAACAAATTTCGTTTCACTTTCCGAAACAAAAAATGACACTTTTCATGTAAGTTTATATATAAGAAGGGGCATTTCCTACCTCACGTTTTTATGTGTAAGAAAAGCACTTCTTCCATTCACTCTTTGGTGTGATGTGGTCTTTTTACATTACTCTGTTCTCTCTTACGGACAAATGATGACAGGGCTATCTGCGCTCAGTTGAGTGATGAAGTGAAATCGGACAGCAAACTAGGTTTCAGTAAAAAAAAGATAAAATACTAGAAAAAATTAGAAGAAAGTGGGTATGTGATGTAGGATCTCATATAGACGTCTCTGTAGTATGCCATCTACGTGACAGTATTAGTCCGCCCATCATGCACCACGCAGGGAGACAAATGACAACACAGGAACGCTGTTAGCGACACTGCAGCTTTAGAAAATATCTGAATGAGACTAAGGGTACAAAAAATAATGTAAATGATACAGGCAATGCGTGACAGAGTCATTTATAAATCTGACCTTTTCTGACGTGGCAAAATGTTCGATCTGTGAACGAGTGAGTCAGTGTTTCCATTTGTCATGTGTTCTACGAATGAAATTCACTTGAATGTTGGCTGTATTTTGAATGTGTGCACACTATGGTGCTTAATTTATTAATTTAGTCGGCGGATTTTGTTGAAATTTGGTGGAGTCTGCGTTGAAAGTTTGTTCGCGTGTTTAATTTTGGTGTGTATTGGTCTGGTGTATCTTTTAACTTAGGCAAATTTAAATTCACCTCTTACGAATTTTATCAAAAACAAATTCTGATAAGCTATAGACCTCGACAAAGTAAACAGCTTTTATTTTAAACACTTTTTTAATGTTGTGAATAACGAAATATGCAGCTGTTTTAATTTGCGCAGTGTGTGACTACATTACACTTATTGTCTAATCCATGACATATTTGCTATCTGAAATCTGTTATTAAGCTAGACTTGTGTTGTGTTCTTAGCATTTTCCTGGAATGTCTGCCAGTTTGCATGCAGAGATTCGAAATAAGGGTCTCCTAAATATAACATTGTTCTTTGTCCAGCTCAACGACTTAATAATTAGCTTTCTCCAGTTCTGAATATTGCGTGAAAATGTGGGTAGCTCCATCCAGTGGAAACATCATTTCGTATTACTTGTATGCCTTCTTGGACGATGAATAGAATTAAGAGAGCGTTCTCACTTTTCTGCTAAAACTATTCTTTTTTTTTAAGATCCTCCGGAAGTGCGTCTGAAAGGTGCCCCGACCCAGGACTTGGAGGAGGGCCGAGACAGTGTGGTGCTGATGTGTGTAGCTGACGCGAATCCTGTGGCTAAAATCGTGTGGAAGCGTGCTGGAAGAAGTGACATCGTCAGCTTGGAGGAGACGCTGCAGTTCCGACCGGTCGCTCGCCGCGACACGGGCACGTACACGTGTGAGGCTCAGAATATTGTGGGCTCCAGCGAGCCTCTGTCCGTCCACATCGACGTGAAGTGTGAGTACTGTACATTGCATAATCAGTAGTCATTACCTGCCAATTTTTTAATATGATTTGCATTGGTAAATGAAGAAAATATGGATTACATCAAAATGTTGACAGTTGTATTGTGTGTTATTTCCGCCTGGAATGTAGGACCTACTAGTTTCCGACTTCGAAATAGACGTAGATGGGTGAGTGGTATTAACATGGATGTTACAGAAATTGGTTGTGTATCTGTAAAACATGAATAAAATAATTTAGAATATGGTCCAGTGGTGTTCTTTTCTAGACTGAATGGGTAAAGCGAAATTTTTGTTAGAATATACTTTCATTTATAAAATCCTACAATGGAACTATTCCATAAACCAGAACATCTACCTAATTGGCATATAATGGCAGTTGGGGTTTAGTATAATTTTAATTTGTAGAGAGATTTAGCGCAAATATTTCGTCCTAGTGTAGGGGAGCCGATGATAAGCTTCACCCAGTAAGCGTATTCATGTATAGACCCTAATTATTATTGTATATGAGTATTTTGAGCCTGAACGAATTAAAATGTCGTCTGGTACGTTACTGTGCGAGACCCTGAGTCATTAAAATTCAGTGAACATGTCCACAAATGTTAGAATAACAACATGGTACATTTTACATTACAAAGCTTTCTCCATGTTAGCGTCACATTCAAGACAGCAGATCTGATAGTAACATCACCAAGCTTCGTTTACATAATGCCCTATCTAGACACGAAACATCAGTAGAAATGTTTAAGCACGCGTTTTTATTTATCGTAGTATCATCATCGGAATCGACGTCGGTGCTAGCGTCAGGTTACTTGCCGAGTTTTACTTCTTTATGATTTCATCTTGTCCATTTTAGTATGAAACATATTCGGCTAAAGCATTCCACGATTTTCAGCGTCGATGTTGTATTCAAAATTGTCGATTTCTCCTGCCCATGTGTTTGAACATGAGCGTGTTCATATTCTGAAACCTATTTCTCAGACCCATATTTATCAAATTTGTAACACTGAAGAATTGTTGTCTGATATAAGGAAACACATTCTGTTAGTGTCGTCAGTATTTGGTAGCGCCCTTCGCCCAGAGCAACCACAGCTTGATGAAGGACGTCAAATCGATAATTATAACGCGCCTTACTCATTGAAAAATGCATGCAAATATTAACAACAGAAGTTGTACTTCGTATTTAAAAATTGCACAATTACTAAATATTTGTTTGGTTAAATCAGTTTGTTGACTAATTTGTGAAACTTTTAGCAATTTTAATAAATTTCCACGGTTTGTTAATAAATTGTCTTGCGGACCACGATTCGATAAGCAAAAGTGAAAGTGAAGCCCTGGTCTTAAAAGACTGAGAATTCTTGACCTGAAGCCTTTTAATCCACAACGAGAATTGCACTTTATTGTCAGAATATTCATTCTCACTGAATAAGTGTGGCATTAACAACACAAGATTTGTATTACTAAAGCTTGCGCAGTTGGAAGGTAAGGTTAACTGCCGTTCTTTCCGGAATTCGTTGGCACTAAATGAAACAGTTTATTGACCTGGGGTTAAACAGTCGCTTACCTCTTAGTATGGCTTGGAAGCTCCTTCTAGTCAGTGTTTTATCGACTTGGGTCTCATCTCCTGAGAGTGGAGGAGTCCCACCACAATGGAATTCTCCGTTCCTCTCTCCCTTTAACACCCTTCTCTTCCCATCCCCAATCCGCTGCTAGGAATTACGGCGCCAATTCAACCCCATTTGTTCCCCTGTAAGTCGCTCCTCCCAGTTCTTTATTGTGTTACACTGTGATTTCCACAGTGAGTTCCAATTCTGAGGCTCTTCTACTTCTTCTGACTTTTAAAAGGATCCGAGATTGTTTCTGTGCCGAACACTTCCACCCCCGTCTGCTGGGTTTTACACGTATCCTTATCAAACGCCCTCCGAAATACGAGATTGGAGTTCATCTTACATCTGCAGGAGGTAGACTACTTGTTTTGTATGAATGTTAAAGCGGCCTGTCACTCTAAGGGTAGAACGCAGATTAAGGGTTTGAGAACATGATTCTGAAAGAAATATTGCTGTATTTAAGCCTAAGAAGTTAGTTATAGGAGGATGGGCAAAATTTCATTACTTTACAAGCAAGATGGCTGTTTTCTGGGTTGGTCCTAGCTGCAAGGACCTCTGAAACGCTCGCAGACATTTACTAGACTGCATGATGCTACAACCCTGAATACGGTTATCTTCGGGAGAACCTCAATTCCAAAAACTTACAAGGCGTTTCATAATTAGTACTCTTCACCTTCTTTTAGGGCTATTATAGTTACGTTAAAGATGGTTTTGTCGATTTTGCGTGTTTCAGAATATAACACTCAAAAAAAAAAATGAGAAAATATCCAGTTGGTTAGCATCCAATTTCTGTTATAAATCATTACAACGAAATGGGTCTATCACTTTCAAAACGACGGCAATAAATCAATATCATCTGATCCATGCTGTTTTGTATAACGCCCGCCTTCACAGTTTAATTAATCGTTAGCAGATTTTCCATTCGCTAGCCTCTGTGGTTAAATTATTCTCCGCTGCTTCTGCACCCAATTCGAATAACGTATCGGCTTCGCTCCACTGGGGTCTCGAAATCTGAGCTACTATCGCATCTGTAAGCTAATAACTCCGTGATAGAATCCTAACTCAAATTCTTGCCAGAACTGTTTTATTGATTATGACTGTCATTTGATTAGCTTCGCGTTACTTAGGGCTTTCTTGAAATAATTATGGAAGGTTATCTGATCGGCCTCTTAGAACCCGAAGTTTTGTACTTCAGGTTGCGGATGGAGTGGAAGGCATCCAGACGTGAAAGGTAACATCGTATATACTGAATAAGCAACCACGGACAGCCGAAAAGGTGTGTTACTTCAGCTTGGGGGTATTGTGTGGAGCATACTCCCCATCGCATAAAACAGAATATTATGAAATGTTTCACAAGGCTTAGAACTTGGATGGATTTTTTGAAAAATTGAATGTGAAGAGTCTTTGTAGATATGGATGTTGGGGAAATAGGGTTGGAGGTTCTGGATCACATTCATTTAACTTGGGATAATCAGTAGCGGCCTCTTGTGAACATAGTAATGAACGTGTCGTGTTCCATAAAATTTGGCGGTTATCTTAATTATCAGCTTAAAAAGGACACTGCTCCGTGTCGCTAGTTAATCAGTCATCAGTCAATTAATTTGAAGTTTCATTACCGTATTTGCAGAAGCCCGCCACTGGAGCCTATGCTAAGAGGATTAATATAGTCCACAGCCTCACACCCTACTTCCTTTAATATTACCCTCAATCCACACCTCGGTATCCCAAAATGGTCTTTTCCATTCCGTCCACGATGAAGTTTTCGCGCTAACATTTTGCACGCATTTCTCATATCCCTCATGGGCGTAACAATTTCCGTCTCTCTCATCCTCCTCTAGTTATTTCCTCCGGCCCCCTGTCACTTCCTTTCTCTTAGGTCCATATATTCTCCTTATCACTTTGTTCTCAAACGCCACTCAGCTAATTGCTACAAGGTGTAAGTCTAGGGGTAAAATCACTCATCGTCACTTGTCGTGAACATCTTAGCTTGCAAGCACCCGGGACCTCGTGCTGTGGCTCTGAACTGCCATCAACAAACCACTCCCACAGAACTTCCAGTCGCACTGGTTGTTCCAGTAACCCCCCCCCCCCCCCAGGCCAGAGCACTTCCACTGCCAGGCACAAAATTGTCCGGAATGGACAAAATACGAAATGATGAAGTGTAGGTAAGAGTAAGTGAATGAATAAGTAAATAAATTTGCCTTTGCTGGGATTTGATCGTACGACCGTTGCACACGAGTCCAGCGCACTGGCATATGACCTAAATATTATGTCGTTATTCCTACTACCAAATAACTATATTAATATCACATTATATTTAGCATCTTAGTAGATAGTTAGGCCTATTTGCCTAATAAGATAATTAATAAACATTTTTTGTTAGAGTCTGTATGAATAATTTTATGCTTGTCTTTAGGCTCGAACTGATAGATTAAAATAAATATATGTTTATACTATATATAGCCTGCGATATTTATTTCCTAATTTGTAATACATCCACATAGTCAGAGTACAGTACCTGAAACTATGCTATCTTCTACACACTCACATTCTAATAAGCAAATAAAGCAGTATATCAGTGATACCAACATTAAGATCTAATATTTACGTTCACATATTTTGTGATAGCAAAAGTGCGTATACTTAATTGCCGTTCTGACCCATATTTTGCGAATAAAGCTCTAACGTCTTCATCCGAGCTATAGGGAACAGCTAGGGAGTTTTCACAACGCCGAGTTACGAAGAAGGCGTGTGGATTCTCTGTTTATACAAAATTCCAGTCTTGTTTATTAGGTCTAGTTTGCATTCATGGCGCGGATGATTCACAAGCTGTTTTCAGTTGTTTCAAATGTTAGCACACAGACGTATGTCTGTAGAAATATAAAATCTAAAAGTTGTAAATTTAAACGCAATTGCCTACGCACTTTTGTCATTTGAGATAAATTTATTATTATCGTGTATGTACCATATAACGTGATTAAAAGTTACACAACCTGCAAGTCTACCGAAGTGACTAGATGTTCACTTAAAAATGAAACAGCAAAATATAAATGTATTTCTATTTTAATGGGGGGGGGGGGGTTGAATATAAAATGGTATGTTACCGGCATCTTTAATTAGCAGGTAACCAGCAGTTTCGGAGAAATGTTAAACACTTCTGTTTTGCACGACATGTTTTAAATGCTGAGTTGCCTAAACAGATGTCATTGGTGTAATTAGGTTAGTAGCCATAGCAACGCAGGACAAGTGATTAAATTAGTGACGTAACAGGGACAAAAAGTATAGGCCTGTGGAGCGTGAGCTAATGCAATTAAAGGGACTACTTCAGCTGTACTTGTAAGTCAATTATTTCCTTGCATGAATCTAATTCTCTCACATCACTTCGTTCTGTATTGCTACTGATGTTAGCAGTAAATCACAAAGGATATTACTTCTAGAGCTTTCTTTGTTAAAGGAATGGTCAGAGAGATTTTACACGCTCTTCATATATTTACGTTTAAGCGAGTTTGTATTTATTCTACAGCCTAGTTTCTTTACCTCTTCTTCTTGACTGGGATTTTTTATTATTTTACTCAGTCCATCCAGGCAAATTCTGTAATATTGTCTTAGAGAATTCATTATTCATTAATCATTCTGTTATCCAAAGTATTAGGACCTGAAATAGTGACATCATCGTCAAATAAACCACGAATAATAACTGACAAATCGGGGGAGTACGCATTAAACGGATATCGATGGCGGTATGACATGAAATATTAGCATATCTAACAGATCAGGAAGCGTGTGATTTAAAATCCATCCTTGTATTTTGACGTACATAACTGATGCAGCTGAAAATTGGAGTTAAATAGCGCGAGACTAATCAGTCAGTGTGTGTCTTTTGGTTAAAATAATAACAGAAAATCATTTATCAATTAGGTACGCCGTTTTACTCTTTTCCAATGCTCAAGAACTAATTGAAGTGTGCCTCAAGCCAGACGTCTGCGTTGTAGGATATTGCAAACTATCGATTAAAGCGGATGTGAAATTCATCAGTTTACTAATTACGGCTTGGCTTGGCCTTTCACACAATTACTAAGAAACGCAACTGTAGGCCTTTCTGTTTTGTCATTATACACTAATTTCCATACGTTAAGGGTTGCCAGGTGGTTGCTGTTCATAACTACCCCTCACGTCTGAGAGACATCTTTCTCTTCTCCGCCCCCACCACCTAAACTACCACCTTGTGTTAGGATACCTGGTGCATAATATGACCGAAGTTATATGGACCAATCAGGTAACATCTGTGGCCAAGAGGTGATTTGACCCACCCCTCAAGATTCCCATTTAATAAGGGAGATCAGTTTAAAGTATAGTCATTGCCTCGCATCGGCCTAGGAATTTCAGTGGGCCCTGTTATCCACGTAGCGGCAGCAACTCTCCTTGGCTGAATGATGTGTCGGGCTACGTTTTGAGAGCAACGTCCAAGAGGGCAGCTCATCGCGTCGTCACTTTTTGACTTTCTTCATGTCTCATTGGCTCCCTTAAATTGAGGACATTTGATAAGGTGCTGAGGAGAGAAGTGGCAGGAAAATCGGCATAATTACATCATGAGGAACTTTATAATTGATTCTCTTCAATAATTTATGGATCTTTGAAGGTGCAAAAACCAAGGAGGTGAACTGTAAGCAAAGACACAACTTGAGATTTCTGGTGGGTGGGTGGATAATATTAAAATTAATCTTAGGTAATACGATGCAAAGTTATAGAGTGGATTTGTCTGGCGCAAGATAGAGCCCATTAGTGAGCTCTTGTGAAATCTTATGTTCCATAAAAGTTGTAAAATTTATTTATTTACTTCTTTGTCTGGGGCAGCTTTTATCAACATATGGTACGCGTACCACTGGTGGTACGCGAGCCAATGTTGAGTGGTACGCGAACTAAGTAAGAAAATCAAAAGATAATATTCATAAATACGTAAGTTTTCCTTGAACACATTTGGTGAGTGGTACATTTAATATGTTAAATTATAATTAGTAGTACGCCAGTGAAAAAGGCTGAGAATCCCTGGTCTAGGGTGTAAGATAGAAAACTGATTTTTTATTTCATTTTACAACAAAGATGTATGTGTATGTATTATAATCTACTAAATGCATGTTTCATGTTATGTACATTATATGTCGAGACTTCTCTTTGCGTTAGTAAAACATTTAGTTATTTAATCTTTGATGCATGATCACTCTCTTTGTAACCTAATTAGTTACATACCGAGTTATCCCGACTAACCACATATTAGGTGTATGTGTGAGAAATCGTTAATTATAATTATCTCCCTGTCAGATAATTGTACAGTAACGTAATTTCAAACGCAGCCATTGGCATTTCTCAGTTTCAAACACAGCCCAGTGCCGTCTATATTAGATGATATTTCTCCGGAGCTTGTCGGGAACTAATTTAGCTAAGCGTTCAAATATTATGGCCCATTTCCATCGGTTTCAAAGTTGATGGAGGGGTGTAGTTCCGCCAGGTGGTACTGTTCACAGCGGGGATATTACATCCACTCATACATATTGCCCCTAACTTTTGATTACCTATAGGCAATAGAATTCTGGACATGTGACGCCAAAAACTTTTGAAATTATCCACTTCTCATTAAAATAATTTACTTATACTGGTGCGTTAAAAGTGGCAAAATTTGTAAATGAGACTCTTGCCATGCTTTCATTGAAAGATTATTAATCTGTAAATCGGCATTGCATTTCGAAATTATTGTTCTCGATGCTATGCAGTAAATGTGAATGTTAGAAAAGAAGCTCTTGAAAGTAAAATGAAGATTACAGTTTAGGTTATAGTCTCATAAATTAACTTAGAAACCTTTTGGAAAAGACATCTTTAATTTCGTCATGTCCATCCGAAATCAGCAGCTTCGATTTGTATTAAATTAGGCGTTTGAGACAGAGACTTCATAATTTCATTTTGAAGAGTAAAATTTAATCTTCCTATTTCCCTACCTGATTTTCTTCTCCTTTGGTTTCTTCCCCATTATTTCCTCCTTCTTAGGTCCGTATAGTCTTCTTAGCCCCCTGTTATTAAATTCCCTCAATATGCATCCTTCTTTTAAATTGGTATTTCAGTTCACGCCCATGCAAAGCAACATATTATCAAGTTCCATTTTTACCTATTTTCATATTCACATTTTTATATTAGTGTTAGAATTTAAGCTGCTTTTAATTTACTCATAAATATAATCCGTTGTGATCTTTACCAAATAAACGTACATATATGAAGTTTTTCATATTTTCAAATTAGTTATTAACTACCTTTACATTACGATTTTATCCTTCATTCTGGTGATGAGACACGAGCATACAGAACTGCCTTGTTTTCTCTGTGTTTATGTCTGGACAATCTTCCGGGCTGAACGATGGCATGAATCTTCAGTTTCACGGGCTGTACTAATAAACTCATAGATTAAAACTGTGAACACAAGAGAAGTGTGACCAAATTAAACATTACAGTATTGTAATAAGCGCAACTGGCTGTGTGTGTAAACGAGATAAGAACAATGACTCCCTCTCTTCACAACGCAATAGAAGCATTCAACACAAACAGATGAAACCCTCATACCGCCTCTGTTACCATTCTAACAATTCTGTGCCCTATTTGGAATAGAATCTGCTTCTGTTCTGCATTCGCATTGGAAAATGTTTCTCTTCACTTTACTCTCCCGTTTGTTGGTTCAGAAACAGTCTTATTGTCAGAAACGTATCAGAAATTAGTAAAAGCAGTAAATAAATGTGTTCCAGACATAAATTTGTCTCTGAAATTTGCATAGTACAATGTTACTTAGACATCCATTAAAAGGACGACTGGATTTAAAACTTTCTTTGAAATATTATAAGATGTAGGATTATCATGGAAAAGGTAATTGCTCGTTTAGGCCCACTTATTCTTAGGCTGTTATCACATCAGAAACCAAAACGCGGTTCCTTAAAGTTCACAATACAGTGACACGAGGTAGCAGTTTATGTTTTATGACATTACTTTCCAGCGATGTGAACGGTTACACGAATATGTGTGTTTATTCTTTCTAAATATCTGTTAACTTTAAAGAGGCCTTGGATCCAACAGAAAATAATGAAGATTGTGTTTCTAATGTAAGCTGTATACTGTAAGTCTTGTTCTTCCTTCATGCAAGAGCCTCTACAAGGTAAGTATTTGACTTTTTCCTCTGTCATACTTGAGAAACTTCGTGGTAGTAAAATAAATAAGTACAAAATCAAGCTAAAACCAGTGTTACTTATAAACAAAAGTACAAGTAGTTACAAATTGTATACTTGGTAACCATAAAAATATAAGTAAATGTAGGGATTTTATTTTCATACAGGGCTAAACAAATATCGAGCTTCAAAGAAGCCAGTTGGTTGAATTTAGTCACAATCTTATGTCAAGTCGATTTGAAGCTTTCGCTGCGAGTGAACATACAGAAATTCTCTGAAGCTATTAGCCACGTTATAGTTGAATAAGGAAGATGAAAGAAAAGAAATAGGATAATTAAAAGAATACAAATCCAAAAAGAAGGACAATATAAGAAGGGTAGAGAATGGCAAAAGACAAAGAGGGATGAAATGATACGAAATGTGTACTACAAACTACAAAGAATATTATTTTTACTTATTTGGATACTCTTTTTGGTATAATTTTAAATTGCATACTGTACTGTAATAAAGCAATTTTTAAAAAAATATCACGATTACATAATAATTTAAAAAATGTTGTTTACAAAATAATTTTTACACACTGAAAATACGAGTTATTCCTTAATATGCAAAAACATAACTTGACGATATTTTATGAATTATTTTAATCATTTTTAATAATGTTCAACGTTTTCAAATTACAACGTAAGCCATAATTGTAATTTAATATATCAGTGAAGGTTACATTTTAAGATCAAAATAATTGCTAACATAAACTCTCATTTGCTGTTTGTTAACTGAAAACCTAAGTTGTTAAAAAATGTTTTATTTTAACGTAATCTCCATGACTTAGCTGTAAAGTTCAGAAAACCGTCACGTCACTAAACTTGACTTCTACCTTGAACAAGACGAGACAGTCCTGTGAAACTATGCATCTGGAAATTACTTTCACTTTCATTACCTTGCTAGACGTTACGTTAGTCACATGGTTCGGTGCGAATTCCTTATATCTAGAGAATGTGTTCTTTTTTAATGAATCACGATAACGAATATAATTCTCTGATACCATATGTTCTGAAGTTTAATGGAATGCATGTAATTGAGCTTGGAAATACAATATGTACAATATCATCTCGAGTTCTCAAAGTAATGCAGTATTAACACCAGCTATCTCTCGAATTGTTTCGGAACAAATGGATAATGGCATTTGGCTCATATAACATAGGAACATGCTACCTACACATCTCGAGCTGTAGTGACAGGATTGTTTCAACTGATCTTCGTTACAGTGAAAATCATTCAATTGCGTTTATTTTGAAATCTGCGTGAGCTTTATATTTCCATTCTGCATTAATTTTGTTTTTCTTTCCCTTTTGGTGGTATCAAATTTAGTTTCGATTCCATCATATGTGTGTTTAGTCTAACTTTTCCTTGCTTCATATGTGACTGTTTTGTATTTGTTATGTTTATTCTAAATATATATTTTATGAGTAATTTGTTGCTGATATACATAGTTTGTCCTATACTAGTGGTTAATACCGACCTCTTTGCCACTATACACGATCCTGAGTTGAATCCATCCAACGTCCATCTTAATGTTTCTTTCGTAACTGATTTTCGGCCTTTCATGGGCACGTTTTTGGGTATTCTTCACGCCCTAGCGACGGACACTTTATTAGCCTGTCCGTGTCTGTCGTGTTTTCCCAGGAACTAGGCAACCTGCATGGCCCGGGGTCATTACTAGAACAGTGTTGCAACAGTGGGAACCGAGGTCATTAATGGCTCGCATTGACCTCAGATCACTTCGCAACAGTGACTTCGGGAGCCACTGTTGCCTTTGTCATTCCTCTCGAGTAAAAGTGATCTATTTTTATAGTTTCTTTGAGCCGTGGTTAATGAAGTAATTTGCTTATGTGAACTCCCGTGTCGTAGCTTGAAAGAAACCTTTGGAATTTCAGTGTACTCGAAAGAATAAACTCCGATTTTGATGTGCCCAGAAAGACCGCGTGTTTCTTTTTACCCTCTCTGAATGACGTGTCAAGACAACTTTTATAGATTTAACAACACTAGGCGAGCTATGTAAACACATCGGCTGGTGAGACTGGTATATATAATGATAGAGAAGACTGGCTGGCTGATGATACTGACTAACAAATAGACGGATGAACAGAATGAGAGTAAGGTCAAATGTAGATAGATTTGTATGATTTGAGGTTTTCACAGCGGTGAGTATGAAGATTTCTGTCTTTTGGGTTGTTGCGTTTCAGAGGTCATACTGCCTCCGTCATCACCCTACCATACTACACAGCGCAACAATCCAGAAGACAGAAATCTTGGTAGATAGATTTGTTGGTTAAGCATGATTACCCAGTCATTTTCAAATTTAAATAGTTTCATTGCCTTCACTTGAGATGAAAAGTATAGGACGTCATCACTTGGTCACCACTTGTAGCAACATACTGAAAGCCAACAATGGAAAAATGAATATGGTGTCAAGGAAGGAGAAGCTTTGTACAGTACGTCCCATCATTTTGCCACTATAAAAATTCCATGCTATGGACGATGTATCTAGCTTAGAAGCACTGGCTATTCTATTCGTGATTATGTGAGATGAGTGAAAACGGAATTTCTGGTCGTCTCTCAGCTTAATTACTTGTGGCGTCTGAATAACACAATCTTTATCGTGTGCATATTCAAGGAGAAGAACGATTATTGAAGTAAGAACGTAGGTGAAGGGATCTGATCAGTCTGTCGCTCAACTTTATCTTTCTGTTCATATTTCCAGATCCTCCACAGATTGTAGACGTCGGCCCCGACCGGGTAATGACGGCACCCCTGTATTCGCAGGCGACGTTCAGTTGCACCGCCGAGGGCAATCCTACACCCACGTACCAGTGGCTGCAGAAACTACCGACTGCAGAGGGCACTGTTCTCATCAGGGGTTCTGACGCAAGGCTCCATATCAACAATGTCACGTATGACTACAAGGGCGAATATGTCTGCAAGGCGACAAACATGATAGCCGGGGTGGAACGCGTTGTACAGAGTGACGCCATTTCTGTTCAAGTCGTCGGTAAGTCGCCTCTTGATTACTAAAATTATGTAATTTATCCTTGTTTGCTCTTTTCTTCTTTATGTTCCTACTTCTTCACGGTACGCTACATACAGAGAAAGTACTGGATAACATACAATGAATGTCGTTGAGGGCTTGTGGGGATAGTTTCAAAAGTATTTGTTTTCTCGCTGTTTCTCATCATCTTTCTCTAATTTGTCATCATTACTGCAAATATATACCAACTCTAAAACATTCAACTTTTGTTTGTAATCAGTAAATAATATGTTAACCGGCCTCTTGTCTTTTCAAATATGGTCGTGCATTTTACTATTTATTTATTAATAGAAGATCCACAAGTATTGTCTGAGAGACACGCGTAGTTAACTCTTTGTTTTTAGTCCCGAGTTCCGTGTTCGAACTCCAAATCAAGGCTGTCTTTTACTTCTGCTTTGATAGTTTAACCCATCTACTTATTTTCTAGTTAATTCATTTCATCCTCCTTTCCAACTCTCAGTTTTGAAGTATTACTTTGTACCAGATTCTACTGATCCCCTTGTTTGTGAGCTGTCATAGGCTTGTTCTTCTATTCTAGGCCATTTACTTCCTCCTTATCATAATTTTGTTTCTTCCTTCTCCTTCATCCATCGTCCAAACATCAGAAGTCGACGTGCTATGAATCTTCTTGCTGAATCTGTAATTCAGACTTGAGAAAACGAAACGAAATCATTAAAACACAATTCAAAATATATTACCACTTCTCTGGATAAACGAGTTAGTTATGTTTACTCCCTTGCATCTAGTACACAGTCGAAGAATTTCCTCCATGCCACACACACACACCTTCTTAATACGGATTATGTGAGCAGAGTAAATTATTAATATTCTCATTATGTACCAACATGCTTTTTTCTAAAAATAATATTGCCTAATGCTATCATCGTAGATTATTCAATTACCTTAATGTTTCTATTACTTCACCTTCGTTTCTTAGTTAAGCTGTCATTATATTTGGTAATAAATTTAAACGCTTCGTAACAATTTATTATTTCAACCACGCATCGTTCTCATAGAACGTGCACTGAATTTTTAAACAGTACGAATACGTCTAGTTTGTCACATTAGTGACATTCTTGTAGTGTCTCAATAAAGCGATCTCTGGTGTCAGTCTGTCACAGTGACGTGCTTTGGGGAGGAAGGGGGTCATTATGGCAGATATACGGACAAACATGACACTAATTTCTCGCTTAATGTCTCATTTAACTACCTTGTGTGCAAACGAGAGTTGTTTTCACTTCCTGCTTCTTAACCCGTTGGTATAGTCTAATACCCCATTTTGTGTATCATTTATCTATGTAAAATAAGGTAAATATTTAAAAATAAAATAAATTACAAAATATTCTTTGCGTGTTATCAAATCGGTTAACTTTCATCCGGGGTAAATTTAATGGCTGTGAAGTAGCTAACGGAACTTCAACAATCCGAAGTTTTTCTGACGTCAAAATATGGCAGAGTTCAATTCTAACCTGCTGGGCTCAGATCCTGCACTTAGAATACCTTATCACTTAGTTCACATGTATGTCGCAGTACAGTGGTTAGCATCCTAATTCATATTCGGGATGTAGAGATTTCGAATCTTGTCTAAGATATTTTCTATCCTGGCTGAGGTTTCTTACTTTGTTTTAGTTTAGTCGGCGAATGTAGCGAAGTAAATCTCGACAGTTTTCTTTCAAACTATTCCCGGCTCACCATTCAGTTATCTGCCTCTATTATAATAGCCAGTATCCGTCATGGTTGACTCGCCGAACGGCGTAGAAAGAATTCAGATTAAGTCCTTACTGTAACGACAATGGTAGTATGAAGTGCATATGAGGGCATGGAGGCGCCTGTGGTGGGGTCTGGCGGAGTCTACCTTTATTGGGAGTCTGAAGTCTGAAGTTTGGAGTCAGGCTTTCGTTTGGTGTAACTGAATTGAACAGGAATTAGGCTTCAGTCGCCGTGAATATGTTTTCACATTTAATTTACATTACGAAAAGGCATAAATGTTGTGCTTGCAACACTATTTGCAAAGATAATTTTGCAATTAATTGTATTCCTGTTCAACACAAAAGAGGTTGATTGTTTTAACTTTGACGGACCATACTAAGCTAGTCTTCCTCTAAACAAGCAATTGAAAAGAATTGTTAAATGACCTACAAATCGTTGCATCGAGTTGTTGGAATTTGCCTGGTCGCCATAGCAGTCTCTTTCGGTTATGGCCTCTCTTCGTAGACCGACTGGAGTATTCAGTTTATTTCGCATGGCCCTTGAATGGTTTCATTACATTAGAAGTTCGCCGACTGCGTAGAGATTGGATCTCTGAGGACAGAAAGCAGCTTCCGTAGACGCAGGAACCCATTTCGGGTTTGCTACCTCTTTCTTCGAACTTTCTTCTCCGGGTATAGTTGCTAGACATTTTAGTTCTCTTTATATGGTATTTAGAATAATATTATGTCAGATATATCAGTATGCCATCTGACAAAATTTGAATTTATTTACGTTTCACTTCTGTTTAATAATAGGTCTATTTCTTATGTATATCCTCCGGTAAGGCCGTGGTCTAGGCAACACGGTTTCTCCGTGGCATCCCAACAATTACTCCATTCACACACAGAAGAAGGCAATGGAAAACCACTTCTGGATTATCTGCCAAGAACGTATATGAACAGGTCCCAGTTCGAGAAAAGGATGGAAGGGTCCTGTTCATATGGACCTGTCGTCAGACAGAACACTAAAAAAAAAAATTCTCTGGCTACCTCAAGTTATGTTTACAGGCGAAATAAAATGATTAATTATTCTTAGCGTGTGTGTGTGTTGTTCGCTTTACAGCCTACTTCAGTATTCTGATGGATATGATTCAAAGAAATTCTTGGACACTAAACCTGCGATTTAGCGTAGCCCGTGAAAATAGTCACTGATTCTTAGTACAGACTGCCACGCACATGTTTTGTGGAAATTTTGCGACCTTTCTTACTTTTTTAGTACGGCAAATGTAGTTTGTTTTCTACATAACCACTTTTTTATTTTAGTTTTTCAAAGACATTATATGTAGCAGGATTTTTCCCGGAATGGTTCTTGCTAAAACTATCTACTACTTCTCTATCACCACCGACACTTTAAATAATCTCAGTACGATATTCTAATCCTAAAGCATTGGTTTCAGACTTTTCGAACAGTCTATAGTTTGTATTGATTTCGTGTGTTTTTCATTGTAATATACGTAGCCTTATAGCCTACATATATCTACTTCGCCCAGCGCCTCGTTCGTAAGGCAACTTCTCTGTCACTTGTGTAATGCGTGTAGTCTAAACGCACTTCTGCAGGGATACAAATGTAAATTCGAAGTCGTGAAATGCATCACGTATTCTACACATAACTTAGTCTCATTCTTTCTGCAGGCGCCCCGCAAGTGTTGCGGCAGTCTGGGGGCCGAGAGGTGGTGGTGGCTCGCGGACAGGACGCTCTGCTGCGATTGGTGGTGTGTGCAGACCCGAGACCGCGACGAGCCGCCTGGGAATGGGGAAGCCAACAGCTGGAAGCTGGAGCGGACCAGGGTCGCTACAAAGCAGAGGAACTAGCGCAGGCAAGTGACGTCTTCTGGCTTCTAATCTCGTTATTGAAGCGTCGTGACTTGCGAATAACGCCTCACCAAACCCCGGCCCGGACGGAAAAATGTAATTTGAACTCCAACCGTGGAAGCGTCGAGTTGCATGTCCTTGACAGTCACAGTACATTCCAGTAGGCTAGTGGCGGAACAAATTGTCAGGTGGTTCGCTGAAAAAACAGAGCAACTGACAACGCGTCTGGTGAACACGTGACTGTCGGTCAATGTTGTTTCGAGGCGGACAGCGCTGATTACTGATTCGAGGGATCATCAAATCGCAGATGTGTAGAGTTTTGAAATATCTGTATGTCTGCTTCTATGTTTATCAATCTGCCTTCATACCTGCCTTTCTATTTGTCACTTACTAGTTAATACACTTGTGCAGGTTGAGCGGGAAGACTGCTACGAGGCGAGACTCCACGTACGAGAAGTCGATCCTGCAGACTCTCGTAATTACTACCTCGCAGTGCAAAACGAGAGAGGCACAGACCGTCATGCAGTGTATCTCGATGTCAGGGGTAAGCACAGTGGAAAAATGTTTTATCTGTTTAATTTGTTATGACTGACTAGCTTAATTTGTTGTACAGCCCATGGACAAATCAACTCCACATCCTCAAACTGTATTTCATTAGATCCGGTTTAATGCAGAATGAAACAAATTATCTCAGCTGTTTCAAATATGTGTTTAACAATAAATAAATAAGCGGTTCACAAAAATGAAACTTACTCCTTTAGAAGGATAACTTCTGAAAAAGATTGTGGCATACACGATAAATTACGTAACTTCAACTTTTGACAAGGCGAGTGTCTGGCAAGAGACAGGGCGTCGGTTCGATGTGTGCAGAGCCACAAATTGAACATGCGTTGGACTCCACTAGAATAACAAGACAACTTTCGAAGTTCTCTTTAAAGTGGTATAAGTTTCATTTATGCAAGCCATTCACTTTTTGTTACGTAAATATTTGAAACCGCTGAGATGCTTATTATTGCATTATGCTCCCATCTGCCCTCAAGTCTTCAAAATGGATTCTTTCTTTCATATTTTCCAACGAACATTTATTTACATTTCACATCAATCCCATACCAGCTACGATCAGAACACCAAGGCATTAGAATATCATCCCGAGAACCTAATTTTAAAATTATTGATCCTCTACCTTCTGGCACTGGACGCAAATGCCATATTCTTTAAATCTCCACCAACGACGTGAACGATGTTAATTTTTTCTCCCCTTTGTAACTTTAACCATGGTAATTATTACGAGGCTAGGGAAGAGCAGATATATATTATTACAAAACACAATTGCCGCTACCAAAATTACTTTTCAGTATACAAGAAACGGTAGAGCGATATTGTAATGCGGTTAACATAAAATACAGGAACAAAGATTGTATCCCTTTATGTAATTTCATATGTCTGGATTCAGAGACCGCTTTCATAACCTGATAATGGGATGAGTTCTATTGTAAATGCTGGAATTGTGTTGTGTTTTTGTAAGCTATTCAATATTGTTCAGTAAGTCACTCTGTTTTTGCGTTGTAAAAAGAGGATGAATTACATTTCAACACAGCTGCTTGTTTTTATTATATTTTTTTAATGCATTACGGCCGTTGATAGGATTTTATATACGGTCTCCAGACTTTTACGGACAGAAATAACAGCATCATCGCTTCACAGTACATTTCGTCGAAGCGCACGATGTTATGTTTTCGTAGTAATTGGAGTCCAGTTACCTGTTGTGTGATGTTGCTCTAATGAACCAAGAGAGCTGTTCAGGGCACGATGAGACTGGCTTCTCTTTTTAAAGGTTCGAGATCGAAGCTACGTCAGTAATCCTGACATCTATACCAGCATTTCATACAAATGAATTAGCCAAGATTAATTTTATAATCTCTGATTATTTGTGTGTTACTGGACGGCTTTGTTTCAACGTCAGATGATATACAGAGTTAAATAAGATACATGGTATGTATTTGGAAGGACGGTGTCTTAAGCTACTTCAGCATTCGCATGAAGAGGCTTACGAAAACCACGAAAGAACTTCAGAATGTCATTCATATTTCTTAATCAACTGTTTAACACGATTATAGCTGCCATTATAAAGATAACCCTTTAGAAGAGAGTGTTCCTTGCGTCGCTTATAGTTGCTTATGTTGTCAAAATACTCCCCCGCTTTTTAAGGAACCTGAAGGTATATTGTTTTGTTCACAAGAACCAGTCCCTGGATTCTATCCTAAGAAATATGAATGAAGTTCACAACTTTCCACTTATTTCACTAAGATTCGTTTAAATATTATTCTAACTTCAACGCCAAAGTCCCAAATCGTCTCCTCCCGTTAAGGGTTTAGGTCTGAATTTTACGTGTAATTTTTATCTTTCCCACCTCTTGAAGAGGTTACTTTACTCCGATTGGAATGGTTCACTGGTTATGTGTAGTGAATTGGACAGGATCTGGAAGGAACCAGTTTTGAAATCTTGTTCGGAAATTTACTTAATGCATTGAAAATAAAAAAAAACTATTACGTATTTGTTGCGATAATATACTATAAGTGACAAATGGTACTTTGTCTTTCGAAAAACATTTTTAATCACTCAGCAATATTTTACGAAAACATAAGGTTCATTACAGTGTTCAAAATATTCCTCTGTTGGACACTATCCTGGGCTAGTTTAAATTCTGAAATATGTTATAATATTAATTACACAAATCAACGTAAGGCCTGAATTAAAACATCATTTGTATTTCGCATTGACTGCTAAGGTATTTCGTACGGCAATGTTCAAATTTTTGGGAAAATTTGTAACAAATCAAAATTTCTTTCACGAATAAATTAGAAGCAGATTAAATTATGGAAATTCTTCCTACCGTGCAATTTATAATACTTTGTCTTCCCATCTGGAATCTAAAACGTATAAAGATTAAAACATAAAGTTTTAGAATTCTATCTGTTTCTTTGCTTGAATGTGAAACTTTATCTCTCACATTAAGAGATAAGTGTGTTTGAGGCCAGGCGCTGAGGAGAGGAAATGACAGGCGACTCGTGAAAATTGAATAATGAAGATCCTCATAATTAGTACTCTTCACCGAATCTGTTATTAGGATGATCGGATCGATAAGAATGAGGTGGACGGAATTTGTGCGAAAGATGTTGAGTGCAGGCAGGATTCTGGTTGGAAGATGCGTAGGAAAGAGACCATTTACAAGATCTAAGCGTAAATTTGAAGAAAACGTTAAAATGTCTATTAAAGAAGCAGGACTGTTCTCGTGTAGCTCACGATGAATATTGGTGGTGAGTTATTTTTAACACGGAACTTCTGAATTCTATAATTTTTTTAATTACTTAAGCAACTAACTTATTTGTTTATCATAGAGTATTCTCCTCCGTCTATTCAGTTAGGTTAGTTTAGGTTAGGTTAGGCTAGTTTAGGTTAGATTATATTAGGTTAGGTTAGGTTATGTATTTCTTACTAATTCGATGGAGGAACGCGTGATAAGAAACGCATGCCGGTCCGTCCGTCTGTATATCCAATTGTTTACAAATATTGTACGTTTTGATTTGAAATTACTGATGAAAGCATTTATAATTTCTAGCAGTAACATGAGAGATGATGAGTACTTACTAGTTTTAATTGTTGAATTCTGATAAACGTCATTCTGTATTGATCTTCATATTGGTTTAACCTGAAGAGACATCTGTTGTTTGGAGAGAGGAAACAAAAAATTATTTCAATTGCGATCGTCGTTGTGTAGCTTCTGTGTTGCGTGATTGATATTATGGAATAGAATGCTCGGAAGTTTGGATTGTTTGATTAACTGCCGTTCAATAGGAAATGTAAAAATTGTGCATGGAAATATCTCCCTTATCCCACTTTAATTTCCACGATATATTGTTCACCACCGTATGCTAAATACGTGATCGGAAGTTTGTATTGTATTTCACTTCATGACATCGTGACGTAGATTAATTCCGGAAGAAGAATGTTATTTTATTTATGTAGACAATGATAGATTTTTAAAGATACTGTATCGCATATTCGGTATCAAAATACTTTTCACTCAAGATTTTCTGAATTACTTTCTACCCGAATGTTAATCACGTCTGTTACATCAATCACGAGTCCGTTAAATTCTGTATTCTCGTATCCGTGCTTGTGTTGCTTCTGGTTTACACAATTTCGGCCGAACTGGTACCTAAAATCTAAAACATATTCAAAAAAGGTCCTGCTATCGCCCAAATGATGGAGGCAGCAAGCACCTCTGAAACGTCTGTAAACCTAGCAGACTACACAGCACAGCAACCCAGAAGACAGCCATCTTTATTTTGCACAAATTCCTAAAATGTATGAAACCAGTTTCTTTAAATTACGAGTAAATGAAGTCGGAACATTTTTCTCGTATTGCCCCGTTTGGTCAGGCAGTGGTGCAGTATGCCATTTATGATTTGGGAATTCATTAACTTCCTTATTTTTATGTACTAAACACAGTGTCCGTCTAACACCGGGTTTTGGGGAACGCAGCGTAATATAACTCCATCTAATGGCTCTTCACAGTTACGCAAAAGCTATTCCTTCAACTAGAAACTTAGCCTTTCCTCTTACATTCCAACGTTGATAGTTATTTACCTGGTTGAGCAATTTTATGGAACGACAAAACTCAGCCATTGGCACTCCTCCTGAACCATTTCACTCAAATCCCTATTTCTCTAGAATTATTTTTAACATTACAGTCCCATTTACATCTAATTTGTAAAAGCTCTCTCTTCCCTTTAGATTTGTCGTCCAAAAAGTCTGCAGAACGCTAAATAGAAGCTCGAATGGGCATAAATTTGTGAACTGACAGTTAAAACATGTAAATGTTACATTGCGCCTCGACTACTCTGGCAGAGTACTGTATTTTCCTCGTGTTAATGCATTTGACCGATCATTCTCCCCGACCAAGATTCAATCACGCAAATACGATGAATCCTAAGCAGGGATTTCCTCGTTACACATCATCAAGCGGGAATTGATTTCCATTTTGCAGCATCGCGTGATTTTCAGGCCCTTCCGCCCTTCGTTGAGTAACACAGCAGTTGGCACCAGTGAATTAGGATGACCGCTTTTTGGATACCATGCCTAGACAACCGCCTACCCGTATTTAGTTAAAAGGAGGATGAGATGGACAGGGCATGTAGCTGGCATTGAGGAAATAAATATTTACAAAACTTAGCCGGGGTACCTGAATGGAAGACAGTACCTCAGTAAGAGTGAGAATGATATTAAAGTAGATATTAAAGAAATGGGGCTTGAGGCAGTTGACTTAATTCAACCAACTCAGGAGAGGTTTAATTGGTGTGAACTTGTGAACATGGTAACGGATCTGTTTAACGTATAAAGACTGGAAATTTCTTGATTGGTTAAGCGACTATTAGCTTCTCAATAATGACTGCGTAATTGAATTTATTTATTCAGTTTCTGAGCTGCATACGTCACATAGAGTAGAATAGGGCGTTAACTGTGCACGTGTTTGGTTAAAAATATGTTTCACTTTCATGCTATATATATGTTTATATGACGTGGTGCTTAGGCACAGGGGCAGTTTTACCTTTAGGACTACTTTAAACTTGTGGAAAGATATTTAGGAAAGTTTTCCAAAGATTTCTGTGTGAAAATATAGAAGTTTAACACGACGCTGTTTGTACAGTACAGCATAAGTGTTAGATGTGACGGTCTTGCAGTCTGCTGCATAATCGATCTTGTATTTAGGAAACGCAGTGTCGTACCAGTATGGCTAATTGAACTGATTACATCGTAGTAATTCGCTTCTGGTGGCAGTGACCTGTTCCCTGTCGTATCACGCTTATCCTCTCCAGTAAAGCCACGTTTTTAAAATTGTGTGGCCAACCGTCTAGAAAAATTCTATTACTCTCAGACGGAAAGAAGTTTAACCGGTAAAATTAAACTATGATGCATTCTGTCTTCACAAAAATGTCCTCCAAACCCGAAATTGTAAAAGCGCGTCTCTAAATTAATCTAATTTATTAACATACAGATTTTCTTCCTATTACTTGTTGTGCAGTCCCGTTTGTCAAGCGATTATGGTGGCGGAAATGCCCCCGATACATTCTAAACTCATTCCATACGATTACCGGAGGTTTTTATTCTAAATTACGCACTTCAATTAAGGGAGCAAAATATTCATAACTTATCAAAATAAATTTTTAAAAGTTAAATAATTTTAGAAGATGATTGTCTTCTGGGATGTTTCCCCGTATAGTCTGATAGAAGTTTACCGACGTTTCAGAGGTGTCTGCTGCCTCTATAATCAGGGCAGTGTTAAAACATGGGCGCTCTGATAATTTAGGTAGCGAACACGTCTGAAACGTCGATAAACTTCTACGATAATACACGGCGCAACCTGACGTTTTAAATAGGCCTAAATAATTTTAATTTGCCACGCTCCGACTCCAGTAAATGTAGTTTTGCCATCTTTTCCTAGGATCACCAACGAGCTATTGCCAGACGTTCTCAACGTGTGATCTCTTTGTGCGATATTAATAAATGAAAATGGTATATAACTCCCAGAATGAATATATGATTACACTCCAGTACAGAAATTTCTAATCAGAGTGACTACACCAGCTCTCGAAGAAGCCCCGTTGCTTTGGCAACGGCATGTTTCCAATTACGTTTCACTTTTGTAGTGTACACACTGAAAAAGCAGACAACACATTTGTGTCATTAACACGTGCCCCTAGGTTATTATTTTTATTAAAAAAATAATCCGTCGTGAGGACATATGATTAAGACACTAGAATTACAATCTAGAAGTGTGTGTCCTCTTCTGTTCCTCTGTTCTGCGCACAGCGGGGATTGCCAACATTTCATTGTTAATCCTTCTAATAGATTATGTATTCTTACTCATGTCTGGGAGATCCAAGTTTCGAGTTTCCGTCGGAAATGGTTATGATAATGTTGATGTTAGATTTTGTCAGATTTCTCCCATATCCCCGCGTTCTCCTAGTCTTTAATTATCTTTTTGTTGTTCTTTCCTACTTCTCTCTCCTTGTCGTTTGCTTCGTTCTGTCTTCTCTCGTTTGTCTTTCTCTCGTGTCCTGTTTTTCTTCTATTCTTCTTTCTCTCCCAACTCCTTTGTCTCTTTCTGCCTTTATTTCCTGTTTGCTTCTTATTTTATTGTATTTTTACGTCCTCTTGTTTCTTTATTTCTTCCTTCCTTCCTTTATTTCTCGTTTTTCTTACGTTTTCGTTTCTCTTCTTCCTATTATTGTTTATCTTTTCCTTCTTTGCCTTTGTTTTCTCCACTTTCTTTTTCACTTCTTTTCCTTTTCTTCTGTCTCCTCATCGGAAGCTTTCTGACACTAATCTCTTTGCAAAGCAGCTCCGATGGTACTGCAACCTGTCCGCCTCCATTTACCATTGTCACGGCTCCATTGACGCTGGTCCGATCGTAGGGCCGGCTGAAAGATTAATCAATCGACCCATAGAAAAGTCAGTGAACGGATGGAAATATACATTGCCGTGTGATTAAGTGGGGGAGAGTGAGCGAGAGAAACGGCAGTTTGTAGTCCTTTATCCAAGTATTTGACAGAAATAATTCGGATAACTACCAAAAACGCAATCTAGGATATCATATTCTCGATTAGATTCAGGTACCTTAAGAATTAATTTAAATAATACATATGAATATTATTAGTCAGTAGTATCTACATCTGGATTTATAAATTCTTAGGAAATTTCAAAACGTAGCCTTAGAAAAATCATCCAGTCACGTTTCAAATTATGAATGACCACTGTAAAGTAAATTTCCACCAGCAAGCAGCTAAAATAAATTGAATGTAACACGAAAGGAAACTTAATGAACGGAGTAGGGCCTTCACATTTTGTAACATCACAAGAAAAAATTGTTCTGCTTTAATTAAGTTCTTATTTACATTCCAGTTTAACTATTTTTGTCTAAAGACGTGACGCTTAAATTGAAATTCAAGTCCCATTTATTGTTATTTGTCATATTTAAAATAGACGTCGTTTCGGTTTACTTGAAATAAACTGTGTATACAGTTTTTTCTCGTAGCTAGGTTGGCAGAACTAACATTGGTTTTCGTGCTGACTAAACTCATCTCTAGAACAGTCACACGTGACATCTTCTCATTTCGAGAGTCGTAACAATAAAATGAATTCTGTTTTAGTGGCATTGTAACCGATCCCAGTTATATTCTATAAGTCTTTGTTTAGTTGTTCCTATAATCTTTAGAAAATATTTTGTACCTAAAGAATTTGTTTGACATTAAAATACAAGTTTATTCTATGGCGTTCTAGCCAGTATCGCCTACAGTGAAAATGACGCAGTACTGGTAAATTCGAAGGATATTTCCTACCATATTTAGTTATATTTACTATAATATAGTGGTTTCCGTGGCGTTGTAATTAAAACACTTGTATTTCACTGGTGTTTGGTTAGACACCATTTGCATCTTCGGAGTATACTTCCTACCAAATTAGTTGCATCGTATTTCAATTGTCTTTCCAGTGGTTCACTGATAGCAAAAATCTCATATGGCCTATAGTTTATGACTCTCATGACAATTGTTCGTCATAACATATTTCCCGTGAAAATTATTTTCTGAAATCGTCGCGATGTTAAAAGCAGTTTTAGCCTTATTCTTTCTGCAACGCTTCTCCATTGTGTGGCGTCATGTAATTTCAAAACAGCGTTAATTAATGAAGAACGTCTGAAATGATATGCATAATGTGTACAGATATAGTGGAGTGACAAATTTGTTCCAAATGATCCCAGCAGACACGTAAGGTCAATATGCAGTTGATTACCATACCAAAATTAGTTGTTTATAAACGACAGCGCATAAATGTGTTGGTATTTCTGAAACGTATTGTGATGAACATTTGCACTGCATTGTTAACTAGCAATATTCAGGAATTCTCGTTTTTAGACAAATTAACTGGTGGTAATGAGCATTGTCTTGTCGTAATAATAACGAGAGGGTTAGCACAGCTGTAGCTGGTCTAACTCACGTTCTGAAGGTACCGGCTTCGAATTATGTAATGTGCCGGACCCAATGAAGAAGCCTTATCTCAGTTTATATTTCAGAATTATAGGATAGTAATTTAAGTAAGCCATGTCAGTTTCTGAATCATCTAACAGTTTTACGTAGTTAACATTATGAACGCAATACTGACGTGATTAGAAATATCAATTTTCATCGTGGAATCAGTATTCGAAATCCTTACACTTCTATTTAATTTACTTTTAAAAGAAGATGGCTGTCTTTAGACTCACCGCCGTGAAAACCTCAAATTCTACGTACTTTTACAAGTATATATTTGACTCCGTGCATTTTAATCTCGGTTCTAGATTAGTATTAATAATAACTTTATAGTCGAGTAGCTGTTCCCTCCAGTACCCATTGGATGTGAGGATGGTTGGCCCCGAACATAACTTATATTTCCAAGAAACTTCTTAGACAATACTTTAGCTCTTCATCTACTTATCGGTCTTTCAAGTGCTCGCTTATTCCATCAATATACTCATATATACACCGTGATAATTAATTAAGAGTACAATTTAAAAGTATTTAAACTTTTCATTAGAGTCACTTTGCCGAAAACTAATTTATCCACAGTATTGCCCTAGCATTCAAGTTTATATCCATAGATGGTGCGCGGTTCATGGAACATTCTACGTCTTTGCGAAAACAGTGACTGGGTTCTTGTATGTAGACATGCGAGAACTGTTCCTTACACCCCAGCTACAGCAAGACAATGAGGTAGCAGACGTCCTGTTTCAACATATCAGCGTTCCGTAGCATTATCACCGCAGGGTCACGTTTTTCCTTCATGCTACATCCCGCAACAAGTATGTTGGTCGGAGCTATCTGGTGGACGTCGTTGTCACGAGATCTCGCATCCCTCGATTTTCATTTGTTGCGCTAGGACGAGGCCAAGTCTCATGTACCTCCTCCGACATAAACTTCAAGGGAACTGCGAGACAGAACCCGTAATGCGGTAATGAGTGTGGAACGAGATTGCATTCAGATGGGACGTGTGTCGAATCACCCGCGGATGTCATATCGGGCGCTTATGAACAAAAACTTGCATTTTGTATGACTGTTGTGGGGAAAGTTGTTTTCCAATACGTGACCTGAATAAAAAGTTTCTTTAATTTGTTGTCGTCTTTTATTTTAGGTCTTTCCAGCACATTGTAGTCATATAACTTACAAATCAATAATCCATAGTATCACTGTAGGCTTACTTCATAATATAACTACGCTGTATTCCTATGCTGCACATGCATTTTACACGATTTTACTAACCATATAACATATTAAATTAGACCCTTCTGATGATCAAAGGAAGGTAGTTTCTTTGCAGTTATTGATAATTCTTGTGACGTGCATAATTTTAACGTTAGGAGCACGTTATAGGCCTCGTTTGAATTGCAAGACTTTTATGAAGATGGCTGCTATCTGATAGTTCGTGTATCAACCTCAAGAGCGTGGCGTGCGATGGAATTTAATATGCAAGGTCTGTCGATTGCTTCCTGACTGAGAAGGGTTTCATAATAGGGCGTCGCCAACCCGTCACTTAGACGTATAATTCTAAAAGTGACTTAAAGCTCCCTCTAGAGAAGTCCATTTATTATAGCGTATAAATCTCGGATTGTATTGCTACTGTTACACAGCAGTATCGTCTAGTTCGGTGTTTGTATTGTTCGATTCCCGGCCACAGACAGCGTGTTTTATCGTAGTCCCTGCAGGCGAATGCGAGGGAATACCTTAAAATAGGTCTTCAACCAAAAGGCGTGTAAGTGGTTGGTACTTCTGGTTCTTGCGGTTCTAGGGTCATATCTCGTCCCGGAGAACGGCTATCGTAACAATATTTTGTTGTGCTTTTATATAGCCTCTACAAGCAAAACCTAATATTTAATTCATTATCTACGGTATGTTTTGCTGTAAGGAGTGGTGTGATGCAGAATCATATATGAGTTGATTTCCTGAATTAAGTAACAACTCTTTATCTCTTTCGTGGCTTATTTTAAAGCACTGCTGTTGTCACATCACTTAACTGTCGGCACTGACGAAAATAATCAACAGAATACCCGAAAACATCGGGATTCGAACCTTGCACCTAGCATATGCAAGGAGCTAAATTCCCCAGTGAGCTAGTCAGCTTTGTTATATCGTTCATCATTATTTGACATTCCATTTTCGTGAAATTTGTGATGAAGAACATGTCAATGAAAGCCAATCCATCTGCATTATTTTAACTACCTGTCATCCGTGCTAAACAAACACGTGATGTGCTAGCAGTAGCGATACTCGATATAGGGTCGTGGAACTCTGTTTGGTGATAGATATGTCAGAAATGTATAACTCTTATTGAACTAAATTATGAGGAAATGGGACACAAAATGTCAGTCAGGAGAAATATTTTTATCTCTTCGTGATAATTCATTACGTCTTGATCCTTAAATGTGGAATACGCACTGTAATATTTTATGAACACAACTTCTGTATTAGTGATATTAAACTTTGACATTTCTTATCCTTCGGAACCACAGCGTAGATCACATTAGCGTCAGACATTTTAATAATGTATCATTATTCTTTGGATATTTAAGGATGCTGTTAGTAAACTGTAGAGGTTATATAACGTCTTATACGATGTTTATGAATGGTGATTGGGTGAGAATATCGAGGTTGTCATGTCACTTGTTTTTATAAGCCTGCAGATACTGAGGAAAACCTTAGTCAGAATCCCTGGTATCCCGGTCAGTACCTGAACCGGCTTTCTCTCGAATGCTACACCAAACTGCAAGATCAGATATCAGTTAAAGTTTTCCCTTTGGCACTTTCTTCGTTATTTTCTTTGTTGTACCCCTCATTCTTTGTTTGTTTCGCTCTCCCTCTTGTCCGTTATTGTTTATTTCCTTTCTCTTAAAAACATTTCTAATTCTGATACCGACTTACGTCACGTTTTCAATGGACAAAGGTTTTAGGCTGCAAGAAAAGTTTTGTGTGGATATTGTAATGACGGTAATGGTGTTCAAGATGATAATGATAATGATAATGACTGTGATGACCAACAAAAATTCATAAAATGTCTGACAGAATGTAACATGGCTACTCGGTGGCCTAATGAAGAGCAAGAGGAGACCGGACGGAAGAGAATTTTCATTTTACCGAGCCCACATTTGCATACGGGCCCATATGTTGCTCATAACAACTTGGACATGAAATTTTCACAGAGGTTGAAAGAGTCGACGGCTCTCCATTAGGTACAAACACGGGTGGGCGTGTTAGAACACGGAAACTTTCATATCCGGTATAGTTCGATTAACGCATCTAGGACACGATTTTCGAAGGAAATTTTTCCATGATCACATCCAGGAACAAAATATTAAAAGTTTGTAACACATCGGAGCCCACATGTTCTTTACATAATTTCTATTTTTCAATATCTGGGGTATGGACCTTGTATCGGAGAGATGAGAGATTCTTACAAAATTGAACAGGAAATTATGGAAGAGACCAGTTGGGAGACCTAGACAAGACAAAAAGAATAATATTAAATTGGATCTTAAAGAAATGGCGAGGGTATGGACTTATATCAGCTTTCTTTGGGGGAGTGCAGTCGTGGACTGTTGTAAGCATTATAGTGACAATTGCGTGCTACACTGCCACTTGAGTTTGTTTCTCAGAGAAAGTTTTTAGATCACTTTTCACCACGTCTGCCAAATTACCCACGAAAAGTAGGAAACCTTGTATGGCCTGAGCCACTTTGTTATGTTTCAGAGCCTGTTTCCATGGCTACGCTGTTGAGTTTGGCCGCAGGCAGTCTCCTCCTACTGCTCATCTTGGTATCCTTCACAGTTTACGCCCTACGAAGGGAAAAATGCTGCTTTGCACGTAAGTACTGCTTATTTTTTATTTTTTCGTTTTCATAATTCTTTGCTGACCGTGAAAATTTCGAGCCACATAGACATCTGCGTAACTCATAACTCAGGGTCGTTTTGCATGTACACCGGTTTGCAAACAGGTTATGGAAAGACAATTCGAAGGTTGTTTTAGACAGGAAGAATTTCATTGTCAATATTTAGGTCTGTGTTTATCCGAGACGCTCAGCTGCGCAATCGCTAAAAATCCAATTCCAGGTTGATTTGTAACCGTTGAATGCATCAAGCGATCACTGTGTGGCACCTTGTCGGTAAATACAAAAATTTTCGATGCCACAGCCTTCGATATTTAGAACCTCAATTTAGCATTTCGTAAGGACATTTCAGTGTTTGTGCCTTGTTATATACTTACATGTGTCAGGAAGTTAAATACAGACTGGCTTCCACTAGGGCTAGTAATGTTGCGCTGTGTTTGCGTGTATTATTAAGGCCTTATGTTTCATTTGAAGGTCTCTTTGGTTATTTTATTCCTTGGAGAACAAGAATCTCTCTTCCAGGACCTTGGTTCTTTAACATAACACTCTAAACTAAACTAAATGTTGAAGATTTCTGTCTTCTGGGTTGTTGTGCTGTGCAGTTTGGTCGACGTTTACCAACGTTTCAGAGGTCATACTGCCTCCGTCATCAGGGCGATGAATCGGAGGCTGTTGGTAGACATCGACCAGCCTACACAGCGCAACAGCCCAGAAGACAGAAATCTTCAAACTCGCCGCTGTGGAAACCTCAAATCATAAACTAAATGTTGTTGAGTTTGGTAGCCGCGAAACCTTCAAATCGTGTAACATCTAAACTAGACGACTACGATATGTAATGTAAGGTAATAAAACGCTGTTGACCTACAGAATCAATCTGCGAACTTTTGGGTTTAAAATAAACAGCAAACGGCAAGAGGCTGTGTCTGAAATCACTGCACGCTAGAAGTCAGAGGGTAATGGTAGAGAAAATGTAGGTCCAATTGGCTTTCAGAGGTAATGAGTTGGGTTGAACTGGAGACTTTTCAACACCGCTACGAACCTCAAAGCCTTTCTGCTGTTTGTACACTCTCAATTAACATTCACGGTTCTAGCCTTACATCTCATCATAAAGTTAGATGAATGAGGTTAGGGGGTGTAGCAGGTAGGGAGTCAGAGAATGGACATTTCAGATGGAGATATATTCAACGCCAATGTTCGTCACAAAGTCACCACATTGAGATACATTTTCGGCTCAAGTTAATCTTTGGAAAAAGCTGCTATTTCAGGAACTGAAAATCCAAATTTTTATTTTAAGCAGTCTTTTATTCTTCACAGCCTTTACAGTAGCAAGATCAATTATATCGATGTTTAAGTGCTAAAGTTTATCAGATCGATACTCTATGTTCGGCGTGTTCGACATTTTGTAATATTTATACTCAGCTGTCCCCATGGAAACAAATGTGTTAAAATATTTCCAATGGAAATTTTTCGTTCTTTAACAGTTAATAGCAAGATACTCATAACTAACTCCATGGGGAAGAGCCCTTGTTGAAAATCGTAGACAGGAATTTATTCGCCTTTTATGAAAATTGAAGGTTTATTACCATTCGTAAAAGTCTGCCACTGGACCAATCACGATCCCAAGAAATTTATTTAAATTTAAAATTTAAAAATCACTCAAACGAGAATTGATTGCGACTTTTTCAAATGTTGGGTCTTTGAAGGCTGGCACTCAGAAATTTAATATTCAAATTGAAGGTGTCGGTAAATAGTAGATGTATAAAAATGGAAAACACTTTATAATTGTATATCTAGAGACGGGGTATAAGGTTGTGGTTGGACTGAACAGTCAGTCGGATCGCGGGATTTTGTAAACATGTTAATGACACTTTGCATTCCATAAAAGCACGGAATTTCGTTATCGATTGTGGTCACCTGTGTTGTGACGTCGTGTAGTTTTGTAGGTGCTTACTAACATTCCACAAGACCGCAGGGCGTCACAACTCAGAGAACCTAACCAACCGGTATCTTTACCGCCGAGACAACCGCAAACCTCACGGAATTTCTTTGACCAGCTTAATACATTTTAACTGCTCAAAATGGTTCAGCATTATAGAATTACTTAGAAGGGCTTATATACTTTATATTCTTTTTGCTGTTTATCCAACAGTTATAGTAAATACAAAATATAACTTCCAGAAAGATACATACCTGCTAAATAACAAATAATTTAAATAATAAAATTTAAACAATGAAAACTAGAGCAATTACTCCCGACAAACAATTTATATATGAATAAAATTGTGATAGAGAATAAAGTATAGATCTAAAAGTGAATTAATTATATTATTAGAGATAAATCCCACTACAATTAATAGCAAATAAGGATAAAGAGAGCATAAATTATTTTCCGTCTAAAATTCTGAGTGTATTTCTTATTTTCATCACGCAACTTACGTATCTAGCTCATTTCACCCCTCTTGTCTTAAAAACTGCCTTTGTGAAGAGTTCTACTTCGTGACATCTTTGCGCCCTAGAAGCTGGGGGAAGTTCAAGTTAAATGGACGGGAACTCTCTTCGAAAGTCTCAAATCTGAGCCTCAAATAGCAAATAATGAATCCCTTGTTGTAACTGCTTCCATTATCTTGTCTCCTATTTCTCCTAAGTCCTGTTTGTATCAAAATTTTATAAATGTCCATAAACAAAAACATCCTCTATTAAGGCGAAAAGAAGCAGTGAGAGTAAAGTTTCATTGTTAACTTCTGAACTGGGTGGGGATAAATGGTCAGCTTTATGCTCCCCTTTCTTCGCCCTGAGGAAAGACTTCCCTGTATCCAGTTTATCTCAGAGCCAGCCATGGTGGCTGAAAAAAATTCTTCCACTGCAAATAATCCAACCCACAGTCACTTAATTGACATATAGGCCTACTGGTTATTATGAAAACCATTAAGTTTTAGTCTTTCGGAACTAGAATATTCACCACGACATCAACGCATGCTTTTGATTCGTCCTGTGTTTCTCTGAGTGAAATCGAGTAGAAACAAAATCAGATAAGATTTATGCTCCTTTCTCTCCTGGACAACTTGCAGGTGACATCAGAGCTCAGAATTGAGACTGTAAGCAGTAAATTCTGGAGTAAAATTCGTACCAGAGACCGGATTTATCCGGGAGGGAGAGATGATAAAAACAGCAGAATAAGGGCTGTGTTGTCGGAGATATTTTTAAAGGAAGAGCTAAGGTTTGAAAGCAGAAAAGGAAACAAAAATAGACGGAATTCTAGAAAGCTGCATCGAGATTTGCGTAAAGGCTGGAAATGGACCAAGAAGTGTGCAAGGAAAAAAGGTGAGAAGTACAGCTGAATAAAAGTGGCGTTACCAGTAGAGGAACGATAAGAAGGAGCATGATAAAGATGGCGTTCTGTTTGGTCGTGTTTTGTAAAATATGAAAAATACATGCATCTTTGCCTTCTTCGAAAACCCGTTTCAGACGATACGCGGAAACGCTTCAGAGCTGAAATCGTTTAAGTCCACAAGCGCACGCCTCTTTCAATCCAAACATCGCATCGTACTTTACTGATTGTTTACATGGTTATGTAACGACACTATTTTAAATTACAGGGGTTATATACAACTTAAAGTGAGATAGGAAAATATCGGATCGGAAATTATTTGGATAGAATCATTCCGGTTATTATTGGATTTGTGTTTTATTTAATTAGACTTTATCAAATACCTAGGTTATATAGCCTCACTTAGAATGATTATGAATTGGAAATATTGTAGGAATATTCTTCAAGATACTGTCCCAGCAGTTTTGTGGATGGACTGAGGAAAACCGTGAAAACCCCAGAATATCCGGTCTCACGGAGATTTGAAACAGAGACTTCCCGAATATGTGTGAGGAGCTTTAACTGCTCCACGATGTTTGGGTTTTTTATTGGAGGCGCTGAAGGAATGTATAGAAACCTGGAAGATATTCTTACCGCGTACGCTTCTTCCTGAAAAAAACCTAGAATTTTTTTCTGCACCAACCCGCTGGATTGCCTTGTAGGTGGCAGCACCCATGGTTTCTTTCTTTGATTTCTAATTTCGGCACAGATGCTGACTATCCGTTCCCTAGAGTTTCGTTGTTTTACTCGGGCAGACATTGTAATGATGCCTTCAGAATATCATAACCTCTGTTGTCATGCTCTGTTTGTGATAATTCCGTCTTGCATCGTTATATAACTGATGCAGTTGATGCTCTGTCGTTATATGAACTGACTAATAATTAATAGAAAAATTCCGTCGTAGAATTTCATATTTCCCCTTATCAATTCTGTGAAAACAAATTTTTTTTTATTACTTGGGTAGTAACATTATGTTTAATATTTAACGCATCTGTGTGTTCAAGCCCTGTCTCTCAGATTTCTGTCGATATGCCTGCCGAAATTCATGTTTAAATCAATACGCTGTTAAAGTTAAATTCAGTATTAACGTGTTATTAATGTTATTTTTATATGATTATCAAATCAAGTTTGAGACCTTCTGTGATTCTAAGACGTTAATATCATAATTTCTTTGGAATTAAACTTTATCGAACCTTGTAAGAATTGAGGTTCTCGCGTCGGTTAGTGTGAAGTTGGCTGTCTTCTGGTTTCTTGTGCCCATTAATATGATCAAGTTTACCGACGTTTCAGAGGTACCTGCCACCTCCATTATGAGGGCGATGAGAAAGCTGCGTGTGGCCTGATGATGAATGGGTTTCATGAAATCTTAATTCTAGTCATTCTTTCCCTTTCCCTTTCCCTTTCTTTCTTTCTTTCTTTCTTTCTTCTTCCCAGCGAGCTCTTTGAAACATTTCGAGCAGTTAATATGGACATGCAGGCTACAGCTAGGCAATCAGTGACTTAGTAGAATTTGCAGTACGTTCCACTCCAGTTTCTGTTGTATTTATTCCATTTATGTTTGCAGGTAGAGGTGATTTTCGACCTACCGATTTAGAAAGGTGAGTACACAACATATGTTTACTTTATTTTGTACAACCTAATTTCCCTTGCACCAGAAGTGTATTCGGGTTTGGCGATGTCTACTAACGAATCTGGCCAATTTTTGCCCCCAACTGAGAGTCTGTGTCATTTTCCTAGGTCCCTCAAATAAAATGCTTTGAAATAGCGTAATTTCTTCGACTCGGTATGCTATGTACAGTCCAAATAGGCATTAAGTAAACCATGAGTCAAGTCATCTACACGAGCTACATGCCCAGCCGATGATAATCATTTAAAGGGAAATATTTCTTCCCAGAACTTCATAAGTTCGGACAAGTGAGTGTCGTAGGATTTTCCCGAGAGAAGATGACGGGGCGCAGTATATTTTCGGAGAGGTTATCCCATGTGACGGAGATGAAAGGGCGTTCCACCCCTCAGAGATTGCATTGAGTGGCTACCATTACCCAGCACGGAGGAAATCGCTTAGCTTGGCAATGCCGAAACAAAGAAGCGTCGCAGAGGGATCCAATAAAGTGGAAACTCACTCCACACGATACCTCTCAAAACCTCTCCCTCCCCCTCTCTTTTTTCCTTTTTGTCAACATTCGTTTCAGTTACTCTCTTTCTGTCTTATGCCGTTTTTCTTCTTTCCGTTCTATTTGTCTTCTTTCTGCCCTTCGCTTATTCTTCATGTGTCCTTGTTTCAATTGTCTGCTCGAACGTCTCAAGACTTGTAGCACCATCACCAGATTATTTTGAATTAGATTAACCCCAATACGTAAATTCCATGGACAATTTGGCACCGAAGCATAATGATATTTTATTTTTGCACATTACAAACTGCTTCTTTATATTAGTCACATATATAACTTTCTCTTTCAAAATAACATAGAACTTAGAGTGAATTAGTTATAGAAGAAATGAACCAGGAGACATTCCTTCACATATGAACAAGTTGTAGGATACGAATAAGTTTTGTGATTGACAAATGTAGGATGTGTAAAGTAAAACGTAAAGCTATCCTACTATACGCCATATAGGCGCTTGGGGGGAGAGGAGGTATAGCTTCTACTCATTTTTAACCTCTGCTTTAGGTGGGGGTCACGCTCCGGCCGCGCTTTACCCCCTGGAAAGGACCCCGGTACCCATTGTATAGGAGACTGGGTGGGCCCCAGAGCCGGCCTGGACACAGAGGCTAAAGGAAAAATCCTTTGAACTAGTCGGAGATCGAAACCCGGTCGTCCATTCCTTAGCCAGTCACTATATTGATTGAGATTTGTAGGCATTAGAAATGTAAAGTTTCCCGTTAAGAGAAAGGCACTTTCTTTATTTCTTTGTTGATTCTTGTCTCTCTACCTTCCTTCTTTGTTCTTTTATCTTTCTTTCTCTTTTCTCTCATTCTTTCCCGATGTTTCTCCTTTATCGTTGTTCTTAGTTCACATGATCCAGAATTGTTTGTAGTCCAAGGTAATAAACGTAATCTGGTAAATTGGAAATAAGAACGCATTCTTTACTTTACTTCCTTCGATTTTTGAATCTTATTTTCTGTTTCTATCTTTCTCTCATTTTCTCACGTTTCTTCCTCGAGTTATTTCTAACTTAATCACCACATTATTCTTTCTTTTCCTTTTTTGTCATAATTCACATAATCCAAGACTTCCTGTGGCCCAAGGCATTGAAAATAATCAGTATCAAAGCGTGCTGGAACCCTGGCAAGACAGTCACTGGGCCGTATTTCCCCGTTTTCAGATTCTTACCTGGGTCCATGAAAATAAAATATTTATAGCGGGGGACGAGGACACACGGACGCAGTACCATGGGACTTGTTGCGAACTGAATAGAAGTAATGAGTGGCGAGTGTACCCTGAGGAAAGCAAGTTTCCTGCAACATTTCGTATGTGCTCTGCGGTTGTGCGTCAACTTCCCTCGGTGTCACTCAGTGTCGGTCACTCCCAGCTGTCTCAGAGCCTCGGCTGTCTATGCCCGCAGCCCGACAAAACAGTACCGACAGCTTCAGTTGGTTGCTTGGTTACAACTTACAAGTTAGTCTCAAATAATGAACTGCGCTATCTCAGGTAGCACAGTTTCTTGCAGTCATAAGTACATGCACCAACCACCCCCTTCAAGAAACAAACGAAATACGCTTTAAGGGGAAATTCTGTGTGTTTACTGCTCTCGTTGATACGCATTTTAAAGAACTGTTGTTTCTCTGCACATCATCAGCCAATCTATCTCTTTAATAGGTGCGGGGTTTTTTAGGTAGGGTCCGCGTTATTAAATATCAATTACATGCTAGTCGTGTTTTAAAGATTATAAACTAACTTTTGCCCACATTATTTATTTATCCGTTTTATTTTATTCTCAGTTTAACCCTGTCGAAGTAAGATTGTCTATAACACCGCTCGCTTCTTCCCATATGCTTAATTTTCTTAATATTTCACACCAAATTAATGTGTTTTCTCTTAGTGCAGCCAATCTGTAGGTTCAACGATGAAGCCGTGACTGAGGAGAACAGAGACCTCAAGGTCGATGGAAAATGAGTGCGAAACGTTACCAGACGGATGATTGTGAGGACTAAGCTGACGTGGGCCGACTTGGAGAAAAATCTGCCCCAGTTCCAATTTCGAAAGTCTAGTTTAATCTCCCAGTCTCAAGATATTTCCATCAGGACTTGAACCGTGGATAGACTAGCATATTTTATGTCTTGTCAAAATGTATTTATAGCCTATCTAACGATCTACTTACCTACCTGCCTCATCAATCTGTCTGTCTGTTACCTATCTCATACGTTTCTGTCTACCAACACATAAGAAGTCATGTCATTATGACACCCACAGCGTAAAATTAATTGTTTGTGTGTCCTCCACAGCGAGAAGAGTGACGTAGACAGTGCGGCAGGCAGGAAGACGCCACGCCTCGACAACCAAGGTTTAGGGGGCGGTGGAGCGATTCCCGCAGAGGCAATATACAGCACCTCACCCTCCAGGCGACCCCACACCATCACCGGCGGCTCACCCGAGGCGATGAAGGTGAGGCTCGCCGCCATGGTTCTACAGCCTCCCACCAGGGTGTAGCACCATCCTACTGCTACTACAGCTACCGCTGCTGCCACCTACTGTTCTGCCCGCAAGTCGACCACTACTACTACTACCACCACCCAACCACCGCACGTGTGCCTTCTGTCACCGCCTGCTAAACAAATTTAAAATAAAATTTTAAAAATTAAGTCGCACTTAACAGAAACTCAGCCTTGTTTGCCACATTTTTTGTTTGTTTATGAAAAAAGAAAATAGCTCGATCAAATAATTTTTGTGTTGCATTATGTGATGTGATGTGTTAAAAAGTATTGTGTCTTGCCAGACAGATTAGTGCGACACATTTAAGTGTAAAGCATGAACTTTAAGAAATGGGTCTGTAGTTTAGTGTGTCTCCCATTTTACGTATTTACCAATAAAATGGGGTAATGTGTCATTACGTAATTTTAAAGAAAAATATGAAGTTACGAGAGAGAGTTCTTTGTCTGGCTGTCTAGTCCACATTATGACTGTATTTGCCTGACTGGCTGAGAAACTGACTGATGTTTTCTCACTGCTTTGGCTCCCACTGCACCTAGCACCACTACCACCAAGCAAGGATTTGCACCAGCACCACTACTTTGCACTGCTTTGACACTAATGCACAGCGCACAGCCGTCTCGCACTTGTTGTCTTTGCTACTGCATTAAACAGAACAAGGCAGTATATATTTTCCCAAAAGCATCTGTGCAATAAGGTTATGAATAATTGTTTGTGTGTGTCATGGCCCCGTGTTTACGTAATTTATGTGTTTGAAACACAGGACACAAGTTCCTTGGGAGTGAGATGTATGTTGAACCACTTTAGATAATTAAAAAGAAATCAAACCTATAATAAATACTTTGCTGGATGGGTTTCAATCCTTATTCAAAGATGGTCAAATTTTATACTTTTATTATTTCTTGTCAGTATTTGTGAAATGCAAAGTTAAAATCTCAGCAAACTGAGAATGCGAGTACAGAAAAATTACTGATATGATGGCTTATATTCTATTGAGCACTTTACTAAATGCACAATTTATCTCCACCTTCTGACTGGCTTCAGAATGTAGAACACCGTGCTTCCGTGTCTCTCACATTACTCTCATATTCTCCCTATCTCACTTTGGATTACACTGTGAAACTATTACACTATATATACAGTTTTCATGCCTAAATGTGCATGAATAAGCTTTCAGAACAATATGTCATGGAAAAAGATAAAGTCTGGCTGTTGGTTCTGTTGTAAAGTCAATTTCATTTCTTTGCTGGCAGTTAAGAATGTACTTATGAAATATATTGTTATGAGTATCAATACAAGTAAACTGTAATTCAACTGTATTAAACCTCAACTTATTTCACCCTTCTTTAGTTTATCACCATAATAATATTTGGTGAATAGTAGAAATTATGAAGCTCCTCATAGTACAATTTTCTTAATATTTTTTATGCTTCCTCTCTCTTAAGACTAAACAATATTGATCAGTGAACAAAGTTATATCCGAGTATTGAACTTTTAGACCACCGGGATAGAAAATTGTGTAGCTCGATTGATTTTAGTGAGCTTCATGTGAATTAGAGGTTATGTTAGATAGATAAAACCAAACGTTAAATTGTACAAACAAATTTTAGTATAGATGAAACATTCCATCATATGGACAGACACAGCCTCTCTATTAAGCATTATTTTTATGCACTTTGTGCATTTAACGATAGAAAACTGTCACAGCCAGGCAGAGTCGTCTCCAGCCAACATATGACATACCTACAGCTTGATAGTCTATCCACACTAGCAAATACCTCTCTACACCACACAACTATTCTTAGCACTATTAACAATCTGGGAATACTTTTGTTGTTGGGACTTGAGTTCTTGTTCTTCATTTTTTTCTTTCTCTTGGCAGAATCTTCATTCACACATGAACACTACGGCGTGATTATGTGAACCGAGCTTACAACTGCACAAAACACAAATATAACCATCAACAAATTCATCCAAAAGTGAGAGAGGAAAAAGACAGGGAAAATCTAAGTGATACCTCTCACTTTTAGGGGATTCCGTGATTTTTTCGTTTTATGTTCCCCCTCCAACAACGTTGCCAAATGTGAATGTTTCTTATCCCGACTTGCAGCGGCGTTGCAACATCTCCAACAACAGTGGAAGGGCGACTAAAACAAAAAAGGATCGTGATACTACAAAAGACAATCTGTATGCTGACCTTCAGGTGCCCACTATTAGCAACAATGGGTCAACAATGACAATGACAATGTTGAACAAAGTGAATCCATCATCTCCATCCAAACAACATCTACAGTCAGATAATTATTTTCAGCAGCAACCGCACAGAACAACAAATGACTACTTCATGTCAGGACATTTTCAACCTAACAGTTTTGAAAGGGCTGAGATCTAAAAAGTAATTTATATACTATTTTCATAAGTAACAGAGTTTCTTATTTTTATCTTATGTGTACTCTTTATATTATTTAATGACAAAATCAAATTTGTGAATAAGTTTGTCTATTTTGAAACTGTGGATAACAGTACACTAAATGTAATAACATAATCAAAATTACTGTGTACTGTGAAATATGAAGTTTTTTAAATATGTTTTGTGTATCATTTTCATTATTTATATTTAGGTACAGACCATATATTTAAGTTAATAAAGAGCATTTTCTGTTAATATTATAGCTCAGATCAACTGACCCTAAAATTATATACTGCAGTAAATATTTGTGTTATACTGTCTTGTGTTATTGCATAAAATCAATACCGTATCAAAGTTTCTCAATTAGAAACTGAATTTAATCACAAAAATGATGTTATAGTACTTAATTTTAATATACACTTCAATGTTTAAATTGCTACTCTGTTATACCTTTTGATAAGGGCATAAAATATATGTATTATAATTCTGTTATATTTTAATAAATCTAAATTTAAAAACCATAACTATCTTAGAACATCAAATATATTCAGTATTTAAGTTTAAATCATGTATAAAGAATTGTCAACATATGTTTCTTGTAATTATGTGACTCTGATTAATAATGCTTTTTGTTACCAGACAACGTTTCAGGAGTAGGTTTTTCCGACAGGCAAGCCAGCACATGATCAAAAATTAAGATATTAATTATGTGTCTAATTGCCAAAGTAAAACATATATGTGCCCTCCTTTTCATACACTTAGTAAGCCAGTTGTTAACGAGATTATACAGAAAAGGATGAAGTGGGCTGGGCAAATAGAATGGGAAAAAATTAGAAGTTCACACGAAGTCTGTCCAAAAGTCTCAAGGGAAGAAACTGCGTAGAGGTCAAAAACAGGAAGGCCCATGATGATTACATTTTATTACTGTAAAACTGTAAAAACTTTATTTTAAAAAATTATTACTGGATGTATACATCAGGTTTCTGAAGTAAGGCTTGTAGATGTTCTATAAACTACCTTTGTTTTACTTCAGACATAAAACGTTCCAGTAAATATACAGGTGAAAGTTGTCAGAGATTTTAATTCTGAATATGTTCCTTATCAGAAACTATTATCATAATATTTTCTAGTGAAGAACATAAATAGCACTGTTATTTCTAGAATTATTGAAATTTATTTAGTTTCTCTTTCTCAGCAAATCATAGCATTATTATGCACAATTTAGTTTTCTTAAATATTGACCAAAATAATTATCTATAAAACTATTCACAAATTTGATGAATGGATATGAATTGCAATGAAAGATAGGTGTAATTTCTGAATTATTTAAAAATAAATATACTGCCAGAGTTACCAGATGAATAGTGTAATTTCTTCAAGCACAACAAAGAAACATTTTTCTGGTATGAAATACATATATAATGTATGTTAAAAATTAGTATTTTTTAACTAAGAACTTTATTGTGTTTAGTTTATTAATATTTAGTTTAATGTTCTTTTTATGTCATATTTAAACTTTTATTTAAGATTTGACATGTGTAGAAGAAAGCTGTTTTGTTACCATTGTCTTTACGTGCTAGATAGTTGGCACTTTTCCACCCATCTTATATTCTCTGCTTAGAATTTCTGTATCACTTGTATCATATTACAGTGTTTCGATTCCCTTTGGCTCAGCAGGTTATGTTTGTGAATAGCATTCTTTTCTACTGGTTAATATGAATGTGGGTTTTAAATATACACATTACAATGTGTTTTGTCTATATATATATTTTTATTTTTTTTTACTATACAGTAATCAGTTAAAAGTGTTTCAGTGATAAAAATAAATGAAAAACACAATCATCTAAAATTTTACGTATTTGGTAAGTCATCATAACAACCTAGAAATAAAAATTCATAGTCATGTCAGTTTTCAGTACAATGATGACTTTTTGTTTGGATTGGAATTTGATTAATGGAAATGACATTAAAATATTTTCTCTTAAGCACTATATTTGCAGTGGCTGTGGGGTCACTGCTGTTCACTGGATACTTGGTGCTTTTTCCCAGGAGGAAATTATCTGACAAATCATGTCCTCGTTGTGCTGAGTTTAAGAATGCTTAGAATGATACGTCTATGCCGCTCACATGGTAACTTGGTACAGTACTGCTGTATCTTAAACATCTACCTAAAATAAACAACTTGAACAAATCAAATTTAGAACATCTTGCTGTTTTAATATCAGTTACTATATAAGATAAAGAAAATATAAAAAAGATTTAAAATTTTTAAATATCTATAAATTACAATAAGGTAATTATTTACTTAGACTGTGATTGAATATTCCCCTATATTTTCAAGTTCCTTAAAATCCATTACTCTGTGTTTGGAATTATATGTTTTTTTCCCCTGTGTAGCAAATTTCCATGTTTTATGAACATATATTATGGAACACTTTATATCCACATAACATATTTAAATATTATAATGCATCTTTCTTGAATAAGAAACTATATTTTAATGGAGTTTTAGATAGTTTTGAGTACTTCATGAAAGTATTTTACTTTTGGAATTATCTCGCAACCCACATTCAGATTAAACCATAAATTTATTTTTTGCTTCCAAATTACACATTGCTTAGACTACTCTTACTGGCCTTGCAAAACGATTTCAGTACTTCCCTGAAATGTGTGTGCTGTGTTTTCGTTTGTTGTGTGTTCTAGTGTTAATTAAGTTTTGCTGAAAGAAGAACAATACAAGAAGACCACATTATTGTTATCCAGCAGAGAAATGTAAATTGAGCTTCTGTAGTTGGAGTAGAAGATTATATGTTTCAGAACACAAAAAGCAGTGATGTAAAGTGGAAAACATTCAGAAGGCTATATATTTCAAAGGTGGATAAGACATACAGTGGGTCGTGACAGAAATTAAGGAAATCACTTAAACATTTCAGGGGGAAATAATGACTGAAAGATATAAATAATGAGAATTTTATGGCAATGCTTTAATAAAAGTACTGTTCTTAATAAAATGGCAGCTAAGTTTTCTTCATATATGTGTGTTCAAACTCTACATCTTTTAACAATGACAATGAACATTACATTGTTGAGTATGGGTCATAAATTGGAACCATGTGTTGTCATGGTTCAAAGAATTAGGTCATTACTGCAAATTTGATTGTTTAGAATAAACTGAAATGAACACATGATGATGGTAGTCTTCTAATTTAGTATGTTTAGGGAGTGAATGAATCATAATGGCATCACAAATAAAATGACCTTGAGTCTGGTTTGTGTTGTGTTGTACTATTGGAGAACTCAAAAATATCTGGGAATATGTGTGTTATTAATTGTATTCATATACTAAAGACACTTTAATGTGTAAATAAAACATACTTCATTTAATCCATTTACATAATGGAAAATAAAAATGCACTGTTAAATATTTTTATTGTGTAAAGATATATTATATGCTTTTTAAAATTCAGGTTCTGTTTGGCAGAAAAATGGACGTCTTATCATTTCCTTCAACTGAAATTATGTTCCAGCACTATGGCTGCTCATAGACCCATTTTTCATCTCCTAGGTGATACATGAATGGATATGGAGCAAAATTACAAGCTTTTTGGATACTGTGCAGTATAGTCTTGTAGAAATTGACACCATCATAATTACAGATCATCTGAAATACTGTAATCAAAATAAATAAACATTTGACATGACAATCACATAGACCAGTGGGTCTATATTACATGTAAAATGTGTAAATATCATTTCTCTAATATTGTGCAATATTTGCTTTATTAATGTCATGACTCATAAATAATATGTCTTCTGCCTGGTACACATACAGTGCAGACATAATATTATATAACCATTATGCATAACGTCCTTGTTTTCATGTACAGTAAAACCTCTCTAAGTTGGACACTTGGGGTTCCACGAAAATGTGTCCAACTTACAGAGGATTCCAAGATAGAGGGAAAGAGAAAAATCAGATTGTGGTCTAATGACAATATAATCTATTTTCTTACAAACACTAACTACTATAGGCTTACTTGAATTAAGAATTAATGACAATACTATTAATAATCTTTTGAAGCCCACTCCCATGCATTGCACATTACACCCCACCCTGAATAACATTTTCTGAAGTTAATTCCACCAATTTTTGCTTCCCCATCGCAAAAAGAAAAATTCAATTTTCTATTAACATACTCTGAACTCAAATGCAAGCACAGTACTGATGGAGTTAAAACTGTATCTTCTGCAATACTGTAGTTCAGTTAAGGGTTCAGCAAAAGAATAGTTAAACACTTGAAATGCATTCCAATGATGGGTTCAATATCCATAAGATAATCCTCCAGAGAGGAGGCATTCATCAGTCAGAAATTCAAAATAACAAAATATGTAACTGAAAAAGTTTCCCTGAAAAGCATCGAAGGTAAGTGCAAGAACCTGTCCAACTTACAACAAAAGGGGTGTTCAAATTCCAGGATAAAGAGGTGTCCAAGATGTAGGATATTGTGAACATGTAAAATTATAGGATATTTTCCGGTTCCAATTAAAAGTGTCCAATATAAAGGGGTGTCCAGGATATAGGGGTGTCCAACTTGAGGGGTTTTACTGTACCAGAACAGACAAGAATATTCTATAAATTAAAAACATTTACATCATCTTTAAGCAGTTCTAGCAAAGAAAACATTATTCAGAAACACTGTGAAATTAAAATAAACCATATATGGTTTTAAATTGTAAGAAACATTAATAAGTGGAAAACAGAATTTTTGGAGGCCAACAGTTGTTTTGGCTTAGCTCTTTTTTTCAAGTCATTCCTCTTGTTATCTTTGGAACAAGAAGAGAAAACATGAATATATGATTCACGTAAAGACCTCTATCCCTATTTTGGTAATTTTCAGTAAATTTCAATATTGTCGCTTATTTGTTTAAAATTCTTCCTGACTGTCACATAATGCTAAATAAACTCAATTATTTTGAAGTAGCCAACATACATTAATGTTGTGATTTTGGACATCCTATCTGGATCATAATTTACTTTTAGAATATACATAGAATGTTAAAGGGACAATACTGGCTAGCTATAAATATATCTATCTGCCATTGGATGTAACTTGTACATAACAGATATTTAAAAACTTTATTCTCATGAAAACTGTTGCATTGCATACTTTTAGTTATGTATGCTTAGAACTTGATTGAGATACATTTGTTTCAGAAATGTTTATTGGTTTTTGAAGAAGCATTAAGAGTGAAATTCAGCCACATTCCTCTGAAGGTTATTGGAGAAGTCTGAATGAGAAGTCCTGTATTATTTATTTAGAACAGAGAACATATACACTTCAAGAATGATTTGCTTAGCAATGTTCTTTATTTTACATTCATTTGTTATTACAAACATGACATTTGGACATTGTCCATCATCTTAGATTTTTCGATACATTGTTTTGGAAACTGGATTCATTTCTATCTTCAGGTTTGAAAGGGGGAAGAGGAAAGGTTCAGTAATTGAGACTAGCTCATTCAGAAGGCCTGGAACTTTTCATCTCTCCCTTTCATACCTGAAAACAGAAACAGGTCCAGTTTTCAAAATGTTATGTTGATAGATAATATCCACAATAATGGTCATGTTTATTGTAACACATTATCAGAAACCATAATATTGTGTTATCCTAGAACTGAAAAGTTACAAAAATTATAAACCCTTTTTTTATGGTATGATTTAAATTAGTCTTTTATGCTGTTTAATTGTCTTTGGAGTGTAGAACTAACATGAGGAAAAATATGTCTCATCTCTACAGACTCTTAATCATTTTCAGTGTCTACAAACAAACTGATCTTAACATAGTTACTATAGAAATATAAAACAAAGTAATGTATTTCTGGTGAAAATCTCAGCATGCAAAAGGTTGATAACTTTTAAACTGTAATTAATATAAGTCTGTTGACTGCTGTGTTATATATTGACTGCCAGAAAGCCTAGCTACCAAAGATTACCAGTTTCTTAACTTTTTGTGATTTTAGTGAAATGAGAGTATTCTATCAGGTTTTTTTCCCACTGGGATTGTAACAGAACCTGAAAGTTAGACAGCACTGAGCACCGTCTGAAAAAGAATACAAATGTGACATTTCTTGCATTTATGATATCGTTGTAAGATTTGAGGTTTTCACAGCGGTGAGTATGAAGATTTCTGTCTTCTGGGTTGTTGCGCTGTGTAGTCTGGTCGATGTTAACCAACGTTTCAGAGGTCATACTGCCTCCGTCATCAGGGTGATGATGATGGAGGCAGTATGACCTCTGAAACATTGGTAAACATCGACCAGACTACACAGCGCAACAACCCAGAAGACAGAAATCTTTGATGTCATTCATTAAATCTGTTTACACACAACAAAAAGACATGACCTTAAAGAGGCATCACAGATATGTATTCAAGAATACTGATGCATATCTGGAGAAAGAACAGCAAAAGAATAATTTAAAATATCATAAGATTAAAATAGGCAATTGCATTTGAAAATACTAATTTCTGGGTCACTGAAATATTCATTTTACTATATACAGTCTGTCTTAAATTTATTACATAATTCATATAAACATGAGTGTTTTTGTTTGAAAAATCTTCATTGCTCCAAGTAGATTTGAAAATATTATTTATTGAGAACTGTGATCAAACTTTTGATATGAATTCTTTCATTCCATTTCTGCTCATTATTTTACAAAAATTAAAAATTAAAAATGTCATCAAGCTCTTTTGACACAGGTAATGTAGGGATGAGCAAACTATGGCCATCAGGCTATATGTGGCCTGTGAAAAGATTTTTATTTTGAAGAAAAGTGAGTGATGTCTTAAGTTGTGTAATGACATCAGCAAATCTACCCAGTATCCAAATTCTCACATATAGAATTTCATAGCTTTAGAACAGGAAAGGTTTGGAATTGCTCCTATTGCCTGTTTACTGCAAGATTTTTCAACCAATAAAAATAGCCAAATAATATGAGAAAATTTTTTGTCACAAATGATAAATTTAAAGTATTGTAAAAATGTTTTGTATTTGCACTGTATATGATAATTGTTGAATAATTGAAAGAACAAATACATTAGATTGTCTGTTACATATAGCTTATGATATTACAAGATATGAATGTTGTGTGATGTCTCATGTACAGGAAGTTGAATCATATTAAAAAATATTGTATTGTTACTGATGAGATTTTTTCCAGTGTGTTTAACAAGGATGTATGTGTGCATGTATGTTTATTGCATGTACAGATGTGTATATCTGTGGGTGAATTTTGTCAAAATGGCTGTGTACATATAGATTATAAGTATACACTAACATGTAGAAACAATGTACCAATAAAAATATGTAATGTGCTACATTTGATTTGATATGTTCAGTCCATGCTGCTAACATTACTTGACAGTGTTATGAAATGTTACATATGTTAATACTAATATCTCCTTAAACATGAAAGCAGAGTAGGGGCATGTAAGGTAAGGGGATAAATAATTGTTAGCCGTATTTTAATAAGTCTAGCTTAATTATCTCAGATGTGAACCAGAACTTTATTGTAGAATAAAAACCTGCTGTGGCCTGGCCAATGTTCAAATGAATTATGGACTTTTGCATCCAGTGGCAAGACTCCTGTGATTAAAGTTTTCCATTTCTGTTTCTGAGATGTAATGTAATTACGTTTTATCTACATGAAAATGGTTCATCTCATTTGGTCAGAAGTTCTAATTTTTTATAACAGTAATTATTATTATTGTTGTTGTTGAGTTTGATTTTTTAATATGTTAACTCTATAGCTGCAGGAGCCAATTATAGATACTATAATAATTATAATTTATTTCCTAAGGTCGATTGGAAGGCCAAACTGTGTGTGTGTAAGAAAAGCAACCTGTATCGTATCCACTAAAGTCATCTGCATGTGGGATGAAACTAAAATGGGGCAAGGCAACTGCATCGTTTATAAAAAAAACGGGCAAGTACAAGTGAGATTTCAGGTTCACACGGCGGCGAGGATCTGTTATTAATGCGGTAGACGTCGTAATAATGAGCGAGGGTCTTTGCGACTAGCGACATCTTTTATGAGATGAATGTACTTCGTTCAAGTAACTACTTCGCCCTATGAAGATGTCCCGGTAATTATTTATGGTCCCAGTAGGAAATGGCGTTGTCTGGAGGTAATGTGCACGTGTTGTTCTTTTATATATTCTAGAAATAAACTGTATGAATCCTTTAACGTCCTCAAAGAGTTATATAAATTTTAATGCGATTGAAGTAGGGCGCAAATGTGTAAAATTTTATGAGTTGGTAATAGTTAAAAATAATAAGTAAGGTTATGTACTAGTAATATACTTAATATCAGTTTGTTTTTCTGTTTCACAAAAGTTGTTAGTTTATTCATAATGTACTATTATTTTACTACATGAAATATGCTATGATTTTATAGAGACATGCATTAAGTTAGAAACGTGTTGTTTTTCGAACGGTATGCTTGGCTAGTTAGGATATGGTTACCCTTGTTGCATATAGTGTTTCAACAGTAACAATTTTGGAGGATGTTACCAGAATTTTTCTTTGGTTTGTGGCTAGTAAGTATATAATTTATAACACCGTATGTTTAACAGCGTCTCCAACAAAGTAAGCATGTAGAAGAGGAGTTTGTAATTGGAAGTGTCATGCTAATACTAACAATATTGTTTATGGTTTATCAGAATTGTTGAGAAGACTTGATCAAGAAGTGGAACCTTTACCAAAGCGACTTCGGTTGGCATTGGCTGCATTTGAATCAAATGATTTACCAGTTCAGCGAAAAGAGGAGCTAATTTTGAACTGGTTGTGTGAATATGGAGAAAAGAATAGAAATGCAGAGGATATTTGGTCTGTTCTCAAGGCCTGTTTTAACAGCAGTCACATGAAGAAACTGAGTGGTGCTAACATCAGACCACCTGTCAAATATTATGTTTCTCAGGTTAGTTTTTGTTTTTAAGCAAACTGAGGTTCATGTAGACAGCTTGTGGGTCAGACTGTTTTGTATGCTCAAAACAGCTATGATATTCTCTTCTCTTCAGCACAGGGTAGTAGTTCTTATGTTCTGCGAGCAAAAGGCACAAAGTCAACTCATCTTTCCCTCCTACCAGTAATCAAACTCTGGTCCTCCAGCTTGGTGGCAATCACTGTACTGACTGAGTATTAAATTGAAAAGTAGTTTAAGATTATGTAGTGTGATAGTTTTAATACATTTGTTTTTCAATAATAGAATTATATCTGCAATAAATTAATTTGAATGTCAACAAATTAAGTAAAGTAAGGTAGAAAATACCTTTCCTACCTTGTTCATTTGTTTTTTACTGGTGGTTAAAAATATCATATAAATGCTTCAGTTTATTTGTCAAAAGGCAACAATGAATAATACAACTATATAAGACTCAGAAAAATTGTTTAAAAATGCTAGTTTTACCAACTGGGGTGTCCCAGGCAAAGCCACTTATTCAGAATATACTGGAAAAGTAATGATAACATATCAACTTGTGTTATTTCCAGATTTTGTGTGAACTTCTGAAATCAGAAAACATATGCAAGAATTCAAAGTGTGTCGTTCTTGAGTGTGCGGTTTGTGTGCTAGAGAACACAAATTTCCAGCACTTCTTCAAAAGGCAGCTAGAACAGTTATTTGATTACATCAGTCTCATATTAAATGTTATTAATGAAGAAAATGTTGACTGTTATACAAGAATCCTGCAAACCATCTGTGTCTTTAACAAACAAGTTTTTCAAAAAGAACTCTTTTCAGTTTTATTCATTCAGAAGACTTTACAACCTATAATTAAAGTTCTTGAATTTATACCCAGTTGCCATGTGACAGATTCAGCTGCAAGTCATGTCAGATTTGAAATATTTAAGTGTGTACAACAAGTTCTGTTTCCTAAGTCACGTTCTAGAGAAATGTCTTTGGCATTAATGTCTCTTTTTGTAGGAAATGCTGACAATCATAGTGCTGTTCTAAAGACCCTTTTCGAGTGTCTTTCATCAGCAGTAGTTAACAGTGAATCAGATGTAACTGTTAACTTATTTTCTATTGTACTTCAAGCATTTGTGTCAAGTTATAAAGGAGATACAGTTTGTGTGCACAGGATGTTTATAACTTTGTGTTATTTTGTCGGATTCAAACCTGAAGTTAAATTCAATTCAGATGATAATTATCAGAGTTTATTGAAACACAAGAAATTTAAGAAACTGTTTCCTGAATGCCATATCAAGAAAGCTGTAGAAGTAAATGGTACGTCATTGAAAGTGACAAAAAATCTTCTTGTTATCTTGTCAGATGCCAATATTCCACTGAATGATAGTGATGAGGTACCATTTGAAGAATGGCTACAAGCATTAATACCAGCTGTGTTTTCTTCTACTTCAGAAGATTCCATTTCTGTAGTTATACTAGAAGTGATGTGTGCATTCATACATTTGAAACCTCTGATCTTTGAACCAAAAACAAGTGAGATTTTGGAACATGTGATGTTAGCAAAGAAACAAACCAAAGAAATAAAAGTGGCATATGTCACTTTCTTCTGTGATACTCTGAAGATGTTTGTAAAACTTAGTCGACTGCAGAAATTTGTGGCAAAGCTGTTAAATCTTGGAACAACGCTCGGTGTAAGAGAAGTTAAGAAACTACCAGCATTACCTGATATATTGCCATCAGAGTTCTGCACTGAGTTCCAGATTGCCGTAGGGTTGCTGCCCGGTGGTCAGACTGTCGAACTCATGCGGACACTAATGTTTCACCTGAACCAGGACTGTGTGGCAGTTCTTGAGAAACAACAAGGTAAGGGATGGGCTAATTCATTAATGTTTCAGGGTCAGTAACAGTTATTTGAGGTTAATCTAGCTAGCACTCAGTCTGCTGACAAGATTTCTATTAATTTTCACCTGTTTTTGTATTGGAATAGTTAAACACAGAGGTATATCTTAATAATAACAATAACGGCTTTTGAGTTTTGTAACCTCTCAAGAAAAACATATAATATGAACATTATTATTGAATTCTGTCACATACAGTGAACTAAATATATATCAGTAAAAAAAATTATTTGTTCTTGTGAGTAGGCGTCTGTTTTCCTTGTGTTTTGCATTTCCACATGTCTGTTGTTTGAGTTCTCTGTCGTCTTATTTAATGTTGTTTAGAAATTTTGAATGCATTTTATATGTGGAACTCTTCACCATCACATTTGGAAGAACTTCAGAACATACTCACTTTTCCATTTCATAGGCACTGTTAGTCTTTCCCTGAATGTAAGACTGATTGGAGTATGAAGCTGACTTCTCATTTATTTCTGATATTGAAGTTAAAGCTTTGTGGAACTTCACATTTGAGTGCACTCTTTGCCTTGATGTGTGATTCTAAGGCACATTTACCTTTACCAGTGTACTTTTATTGCTCTGTATATCGAGCCTCGGACTTTGTTACTAGATCTTAAAAGTATATGAATTGTAGTAGATATTTAGACCTACCAGAGATTAAGTAACTTAATAATGAAGGAGGATAGGTACTGAGAAGCTTCTGAATTTTGTAGTGTATGCCTAATATTGTACATGTGATTAAATTAAGAAAATTAGATTGGTGGGACAAGTAGTACACATGTGCACATGAAAGTATACAAGAAGTTTGATATATAACCTTCAAAGGGAAGAGACCAATTGGGAGATTTGGATACAGATGGAAGGATAATATTAAAATAGGTCTTTCTGAAAAGTATGTGAAGATACAGACTGGATTCACCTTGCTTGGGAGTTCCAGTAGTGAACTGACTGGATTCACCTGGCTTGGGAGTTCCAGTAGTGAACTTTTATGAACACAGTAGTGAACCTTCAGGTTTCATAAAGGCAGGGAATTTTTTGATTAGTTGAAAAACTCAAAACTTTTAAAAATGTACACTGTACCAAGAAGTTAGCCAATGAAAAGTTTTTGTTCTAAATAAATTCATAAATATGTGTTGAGATGTTATTACAATTGTTTCAGGTGATTGTCCTCTGTTGATCGTGCAAATTATCAGCAAACTCATGTGTCACTTTCTCCGTGGAACTCGGGTGGCTGATCATTCTGTACCAGCTCAGGTGGCTTCAAAGTTCAGCAACTTGATGACAGGACTGCAGGATTTGCTTGGAAAGCTAGGACAAGCATTACTACATAGAGAACATGTAAGGAAATGAGTTATTTGATTTAACTAAAGGAGCAAACAATAGACGCCATGAGAATGCCACTTAGATATTTCCTTTTGTTTTTTGGAAATTTTGAAACTGTCTTAGTAGTGTTTCTTTTGTATTTAATCTATTTTTGCTGTTACAGAATTGCCTGCTGATGGTAGCATTTCTTCAGCTGTGCTATAACTGGGGAGAACTGAGAATACTGTCGATACGCTACAGTGTCAGGCTTGAGTCTGATATGAATTTGCAGTTGGCAGCATTGCAGGAGGATATCAGTGCAACCAACTTATCTTACCTGCACCCTTATTTGTGCAGTGAATTATGGAACCTTGTTGCGCAGAGAATCAGCAACTTTGGTGAAGCTGACTGCAAGGAGTTGCTGGTATAATTTTACATTGCCTATTATGATTACTGTTTTTTCAACCCAAGAAATATATATTCTTATTTGAGGAAATTGTCATTTCACAGTGCAGGCTATAAAGAATAGGCTGGAAGTTGTTTGTTTCTTAATTTATACAGTGAAACCTCTATCCATCGTTCCCGGAACTATCGTTTTCCCGGATGCATCGTCCGTTTTGTTCGGTCCCGAATACATCCCATATAAAATAATGTTACATTTTCCCGCTTCTATCGTTCCTCGAACTATCGTTTTATCGCATCGATCGTTCAAAAATCTTAGTCCCGGCCCACAATTTTCCCGCAATGATCGTTTCTGAGAATTTAAAATGCTGGGTTTTGAGATAAATTATTACCGAAAGACGCACAATGTTTTTGGAATACGCAGTAGCGGTAACCTGTTATGTCGCCCAACCAGCACAGATTCTTTTGGAATGAGGGGTCAGCGGTGCAGGGGTGATAGTTGGAGTGAATGGCGGTGCCCATTGTCAGAAATTTTACGATTTTAATTTGGGTGCACTCATATTTCGTTCCAGCGATGCCAGATGGCATGTGCAGTGTTAATTTCTTCACAAATGCTTTTATTATAAGTACAAAGGAAAGGCTGGCGGCACTTTTCATTCTTCTGGTTCATCTCGTTTCCAGCGGTTCAGGGTCTTCTACAGCTACGTTTCGTTGAGTTCGGCAGTAATAGTATTTCCATTCTACCTGTTATTGTCCGCAAAGGGGGTTGGAGCGGTGAGGAAGAAGAAGACGACGAATGCGAGCCCGAAGCTTTGCCGAGTTTTGCCGAAGCGCACGCTGCATTGGCGAAAGTGAAGTCGTTCTTTTATGCGCTTAATATTAGTGAACGTGACGAGGAAAACATTTTGAACGTGGAAAGTGCTCTGTTTGGTCTAAAACGTAAAGTTTCGACAAACCAGTTGTCCATTAAAGACTTTTTTGGTAAAAAGAAGTAACTTTGAAAGAGAAACATTGTTTTTTTAAAAAATTTTAATGCTTTCCCGCATCTATCGTTTTCCCGCATTCATCGTTTTTATTTCCCACCCCCGCCGAAAACGATGCATCGAGGTTTCACTGTATATCAGCAGTTTCTCATAAGCATATTTTAAGTGTCTTTATGTGTTACAAATGGAGGGAACAGCCTGCAGATATACAAAATAACTGTGATTACACAGTTGACAAGGGGTGTTAATGCAGCTTGGTGGTTAGGCTGGGGGCTAATTCTGCTTTATTATAAGAAATCAATACATAAAGTGTTTCACACATGAACAGGTTTTTTGAGTGACGTGATCACTTTGAATGAATATTCTTTATTAAATATTACTAGGGCAATCAAGTCATGAAGAATGAGATGGGTAGGGCAAGTAGCACACATGGGAGAGATGAGAAATATTTAGAGTATTTGGTTGGAGAACCTGGAAGGAAGAGATCACTTGGAAAACCTGGTAGTATATGTAAGGATAATATTAAATGGATGTTTGAAAGGAATAGGGTAAGACAATGTGGACTGGATGCATCTGTCTCAGGATAGGGACCAGTGGTGTGCTTTTGTGAACACAGTAATGAATCTTCAGCTTCCATGAAAGGTATAAAATTTCCTCACTAAGCTAGCAAACATTAATGTTCTCAATAATGACCCTGCTGCATGGAGTTTTTTGTAGTATTTTTGTTGTTTAAATGGGAAGATTTTTTTGTGGTTTATTTAACAGTACTGTCAGTAGCACGTATTATATAGCTTCAAACGATAGGATGATTAATGACTAATTAATTGTAAACGATATGGATGGAACTGGTTGTGGCCTAAGTTAAGGTACTGTTCCAACATTTGTCTGGGTGGACTGGGGAGAACGTCATGGAAACCTAAGTCAGGATAGCTGGTCTCTAGGCTGAGATTTGGATCTGGGATCTCCAAAATACAAACAGCACTGCTTACAGATCATCCTGCAATGATCTGTACAATGGAAGGATGGTTATGGACCTTGAAATTGGTAGGACATGGAAGGAAGTTATTGTAGTAGATCTCAAGGTTCTCGCCCAACTTTTGGGTTTACATTTGTGGACTCAAGGTGCTTCCTGGGGGTGATCAGCTTATTGCTCCTGTTCTTTAGTCTTCCACAAAATAAGAAATTGTGTGGGCTTGAAAGATTTAATATTTATCTTTGCACTGTCACAACAGGTGAAGCTGATTTTACAGAAACTACGAGCTGTGTTCTTGTATGTGGACAGTAAAAAGACAAGACATGATACTGCATTGTCTACTGCAAGGCATTTGGTGTCACACATCAGGGATTCATGGCCCATTATACTAACAGGAACAAATGCATTGCTGGTGGTGCCATTTATGAACCCAGAGCAGCTTGAGTGCTTAGCAAATCATATTGTGCAAGAGATAAGTAGCAACTCTGAAACCAGTTCAGAATTGTTGGATGCATTGAAAAATTCAAGTGTTCAAGAAAACAGGTAGGTTCAATAGAATGTATCATCTGTTGATAATCTAGTTTTCTATACATTTTACACTGAGACCTATTTGAATCCACATAAGTTATGTTATGCCTGAATTATGGTGGAGATTATCTATAGTCTGAGATATATTATAATATTTTGTGAGTTCTGATATTTTTATGTGTCTGATGAAAATGTCACAGGTTCTTTGTCCACAGTCCATGTAAGTCAACACATGCTGCAGCATGTGAGTTGCAAATGCTGCATTTGACAGTGTTATAAAAACGCTTGTGTCTGTATGTTTACAAGTTGCATGTACAGCTTAGTGACATCTAAGAGGTTACCGTAAATTGGAAATATATCTTGAAGAGAGGATACTAGAAGGCAGGGCACGCTTTTGATAAGGAGACATCTTTGAAAGTTATTATTTTGAAAACCAAAATGGAGATGTGAGGATAACATAATGATGTATGTTTTAGAGACACACTGATTGTGTGAAGTGAATGGTGGGCTTTTTATTAACAGTTTTGAACATTCAAATTCTACTACTTGTCTCATTTTCCATGTGTTTTATAATTTTGCTTTTGCAGGACAATTATATTGCAGTTTTTCTGAAATTCTTTACTATTTTGAATATATTGTTAATATCATGTCATTATTTCTGATTCCAGACTCTTCATTTCAGCATTTACTTGTGCAGCATTGAAGGGCATCATGAAGCTGTTTTCTGGCACTAAGAGGAAACGTGACAGCCTCGGCCATCAGGTTGGCCCCCTCTCAGTAGCTAGAGAAGTGTTGGCTAAGATAGATCCATTTCAGATTTTCTCATGTTTGTCCAAGAATGACCCAGAAGCACTGACTCCTGTTTTGACAGACATGGCTAACATTGTAAATGAGGCTTTTCAAAAAGAGAAGGAAATTTCAGTTGCAAATGGATGGAAGCTTGATATGGCAGCTTTGCAGAGGTATGTACACATTTGTGGTAGGATGACAGTTTCCTACTTCTGTATCTCCTGCAGGAACACAGAGAACAACATTTTATACTTTGCCAGACTAGACATATCTTAATAAAACCATTGAAAATTTGAACAAAATTCAAATAAATTTCATATTATGCTGGTTTAAAAAAATATGAGTTGCAGTGGATAGTGCTGCAAAGTGACCAGCTGGTGCACGCAAGAACGTGGCATGCTGTCTGGATATAAAAATGTTGCACAGAATGCATTTGCTATTATTACAATGGCTTTTGTTCTTGTAGGTACCTGCATATTCTGAAGCTGCTACCTCTACAGCACACACCAAGCACTTTGAAATCAGTAGTAGTTGTCAGTGTTATTGCGTTGGTCATTACATTAGAGGGGTCAGATGTGTCAAGAGAAGAAGAACAATTTTCCAATGTCAGAAGTTTATTATTCAGAAATCTTCTTTTAGGTGAGAAGTCCTCAATCAAGTATCCTTATTATTAAAGACTAAAGTAATGGCTATTGAAAGTTAAACAGAAAGTCTCCTCATTTGTTACAGTTTACTTATATGAAAATGTAGATACCAGCGTAAAGATGAGATTGCAGTAAAAAAATATATACATATACATGAGAATGGTCAGAATTCAAATTTCTTGTTATACCTCTGTTACATAAATAGAAATTACAATTCCATCTGCATTGTACATTGATGAAGACTTGTGCTAATGATCAGGATCTGTTGTTGTATTTTTCTCAGACATGTGTTTTAAGTGAGGAATGGGACTTTTTTTATCTCGATTGAAAGCCAGTTTCACTGGAATTCCAGTAATGTGCCACACCTAGCTGCAGAAAACAGACACGTTCAGTGAAGAAGCTGAATAAATGAAGAAAGGAATCTGTTAGCAACCTCGCAGAAGTGTGGGATGCAAGCCTGTAAAAATGAAGAAATTTATGAATTGTTATGTGTAAAATTTTTCTTTTAGACCGTGTCCATTGTCAAAATTATAAACTTATAAAATTACAACATTTTGAAAGCTGGATTCTGCTTTTGTCATACAGCTAGGGTTTCTGTCCTCATCCCTATTTTCAGACTTCAGTTATGGGTTGTTCTTCATTATAGGTATTTTGGACAGCCCTGGGCCACCTGATATCTGTAGTTATCTCAATATGGGATGGCTTACATGCTGGATGATGAGTGTGGACCTGCCACTATCCAGAGATATGCTCTGTCTCCTGTTCCAGCGGTTGTTTGAGTCATGTTTAAGTCATAGTTCCGCCTTGCCCCAGCTACAGGATGCTCTTCCTATCCTACAGAAGCAGTCAAGCAATCATTTTCTAGATGTGAAGGCTTTGGAGCCATCTGTTACCCTCCTGAAAGTTGTGACTAAGGTAACGAGTGCACGCAAGGCAGAGAAAACTTCATTGCTCTCATTGGCTAGATAACTGTTGGCCTTTGTCAGGATACACTTACATTTACATTAAAGATAAATTTGCTAGGTCCAGATCAATATATTGTCATATTAAAATGATTATTTATATTGTGCATTATGAATATGAAGATATTTATATGTACATTTAAAACATGTCCTCAATGGAATTAAGTGCTAAACAGTGTTGTTTGTAGAGCTGTGTTCCATATTGACCTCTATTAAAATTGATGTTGGAAACTAATTTTAATTCATATTTATTATTTTAAATGGATAGATGGGCTTATGGCTTCATTGATTTTTTGACCAGTAGTCAGATTTTAATGATACTTTGTATGAATATCATGCGATTAGAGGCCATCTGACCTTCATAGCTTTTAATTTCCTGGTAGCTGTAAGAACTCCATAACACTTTGCCACTTACTGGAAGGTTTTTTTTATGTTTCTGTTTAGTGCCCAAACGAGCATGAGAACTCGGATGACCACTCACTATGCCTGAAGTACCAACGCAGACTTTCACGAGGCATTATCAAGATAATACAGGATTTGAATGGTGCAATTGGTTGTCCAGTTGTCTCTGATGGATTCAACCTAGTGTTGATTCAGTGCCTCAAGGAAGGAGATGCCAAGCAGCTGGAGAAGCTCACTCCTCATCTTGGTACAGTTATTAACACTTGTGTAAGTTACTCTTATCTTTTGGGTTGTAAGTAAACATCAGAAATGTAGGCACTAAACATTTTCATAGGTACAGTAAGCCCTCTGCCAACACAGGTTCGATTATCTGCGTGATAAGAAATGTGAATATTTGCCAAACGCAGAAATTCGATGATATGCTGTCTGTTAGAAATGCTGTAGCATATAAAAAAATGCCACTGCTGTCGAAAAGCTAGACAGTTTAGCTTCTGCATGTGTATTTGTAACACCAACTTGGTTTGTTCTATTCAGCATGTGTGAGATTGTAAATATTCAGCTCAACTGTCATCCTGTGATTCCTTCCTCCTGCATCTTTCACCCACTCTTCTTCTTAGATATTAGCTCTGACTTACAGTCTCAGCCTTGCTTATGCTGTTGTTGTGTTAACTTTTGTCATATTGTTTTCTTATATTTTGCGATTGATTCCATGGCAAATCAAATGGTACCATCAGCCATGTTGTCACCAATTTTTATATTACAAGTATATATCTGTGAAGTTAAAGTTCCCAAAAGGAATGGAGTTCAGGGTTATTAGATGGCCCTTAAAAATATCAAATGAATTTGACGTATCAGGCAATGGTCATTTCCACAAAGTAATCAGGAATAGCAAGATGTGACTAATGACTGATTATCAAAGAACTGTAAATGTTTGTGATCATTTGCTGAACAGAGTTAGAGATCATTCTTGTGTATTCACTGCGCTTTCATTTGCATATATAAATTTTTACTCATAAAAAGATGAAAATGTATAATTTATTGACTCTCTCCACAGCTGTCTCAAGTACAAAGCAAGGACATTCCTGCAGAATCATATCCCATCAAGAGTTCATTGGACATCCTGGCCACTTTGCTGCAGTATAAGGCCCAGCTTCAAACAGTGTTGCCACCAGACTTTATTTGCAGGATATGGGCTGAATTGGCAAGCCTGGACATGTCTGATTGTATTGGCTCATTGTGTAGTTCTGAATACATGCAGCTTGTGTTTGAAGCTGCAACAGAGAAGGAGTTGTATCCTATTTTACAGGACTTAAAAGCCGTCACTGTAAGTGGTCAAGATCAGTATCATATTTACTTTTGTGTTAGATACCACTTAAAAATGAACACATACTTTGGGATTTGTAGACAATTTTCTCGTGGTACAAAGCGCTTTTGATGCCTGTAATTATTTTACTCCATTACATTGATATTACTTAAATGTGAACACAAGAGAGTCATAGAATACCTCATAAATTTTTACTATCTTTATCATTTTAATATTTTGTATATGAAGTCTTACTTTCTTGCTGTAATGTGTCAAAATTGTTCATTTAAGCCAAAATAGCTTAATCCGTAATGTGACTGGGACTTGACTTTCAGCAGGAATAGGGATTTTTTTCTGTTACCACTACATGCAGAGCAGTTCTGGGGCCGCCCAGCCTCTTAACCAAGGTGTGAAATTCTGAGACCACGAACCTGACTATGCCCTAGTGCCAAGGTTTAGATTTGATGTGGCTTTACATCAATACCTCTACATGGTTTCATGTGATATATTGCTTAAAATTTTACTTTTATCTTTGTACATTAAAATATTTATCTTAGAAATTCATCTCCTCCTGTCTATAGGTTTTTGTTGTTTCATTCTCTCCTTTTGACCAAATTTAATGTTCCATTTTCTTGTAGATGATTGATACAATGATAGATAGCATAACTCTGCCTTTATGCTCTTTTAAAATGTCATTACATTTCGCAGCCTTTTAATGTACAGTTTGACTATATGAATTGTGTTGGTTGTGGTAAGAAGCACAACTTCAAACACATCATGCAACGTGTTTGACAGAAAGTGTGTTGAAAGGAGGAAACATGGAAGAATTATCTTACTCAGACATTCTTGCTTAATTATTTCAGCATTATAACCTTGAGGTGAGCCACTGAATCTTAGCAAAGTGAAATGTTACAGGCTGGGCAACCAGGTTTGAGAGTCGGGAATTTCCTCTAGCCATCACTTCGATATCAGCTGTCAAGTCTGAGCATATTCCTATCCGGTTGGTACCATCGGCTTTACCGTGAGGTTAAAGCATCTAGAGCGTGAAACTGACATCTCAATTCCATCTAGTCCCAAGGTTTTAAAAATGTTTGCAGCTTTACCTCCATTCCTCCATATATCTTCAAGATATGGGGATTAGGCACAGGAACAGTTTTTGTATTTGGTGTTAATGTTATAAAATTGAAAATTTGTTGGTATTGATGTTTCTTGTACAAGTAGCACGTTAATTTTTCTTACAGAAATCTGCGATTCAGTCTCCAGTAAAGCCTCAGCTCCTGAAAGCAAGATTGTCGATATGGAAATCTGTTATCCAGAGCAAATTTAGTGATGGCAGGAACAATGCCAGGAAGATGGCACTGGAGCAGCTGTGTCATATGCTGATTGTGTTTGTTAATCAGTGGGGCATGACAAATGCCACTTGTGTGGAGAACGGCATATTACCAGTTCTTGAACTTTTATTGGCCATCACACAAAATTCTATAGTGAGTAATGAAATTTATCGACATCTCAGTTTGTCATCTTGTTCTTTGCAAATCAGTCCCTATTCTTGTTCGGCCTAAATCAATCTTTCCATTTACTGCTTTACCGATTTTTTATTTTTTCCGGGTGTCTTTATTTTTATGCATTCTGTTAATCTGTATAACCAACAAGATGTTCTTGAAATTTTACCCCGTGCGGAATTATCGTAATTTAATTTTCGCTGCCACTGACTAATAGCTTTAGAAGTGAGAGTAATAGACTCGAAAACCTACACTTACAGATTTACTTATCTTTATTTTCTGTGGTGAAATAATTTTCTCTGCAAGTATTCTTTGTGGTCCTGAATATTCTGTTTTAAAATTCGATCACAGAATAGACTGACCTTCATGTGTACTTCCTTTTGAGCTGTTTATTTTGTTTATTTGTTGGGTTTTTTTTTGTCATAACATAGTTAAGAAAGGAAATATAAATCCCACAAAAATAGATATAGGTCCTGCATTAGAAGGATGCGGTACAAAATCGTGTTGTCATTTTCCTACCAGTTTCTTGTCCATCCGTCCCCTATCCAAACTACAGGTAAAACCATTAACCTTCATTTTAATATAAAAACAGTATCATGTGACTTCATGCAATATCCCAAGGTGTCCACTTAATTCCTGTCAAACCATGTATTTTCCATGTGTTAATATTGCATTGCAGCTCTTCATGTCTCCAGAGATTCTGGATCTTTGTTTTGAGAGTGTCGGCACTGCACTGACAATCAATTCGCCCGAGACGCTGTCCATCTGCTTTGTGTCATTACGGCTGCTGCAGACACTGATGAAGTCTCGCGAATCTTTGGTGCTGGATCGCATCCCTTCGCTCCTTCAGTGTTATCGACAGGTAGCAACAACAGTTGCTGCTCATGGTCATGTTGACCTGAAGTATTCTCCTGCAGAGGTTAAACAATGTGCAGTCTGTGCTCACAGGCTGGAAAGGTGAGTGATGTTCGTCTTGGTGATCTGAGAAGAAGAACAGTTGCCAGGAGCTGAGTTTCTCAACTGGTGGTCCACAAAACACTGCAAGTACATTCTGCGAGAGTTAAGGCTGGGGCCACACGCGTGGTTTGTGTGTTGTACCCTATATGCCCCTTCATAATTCTATGACGGATGTCATGATGTGCGTTACAGTGGACGTACTTTGTACGGTCATGTGGCCCCAGCCTAAGTAAATACCTGTGAGGTCATGGTCTGGGACAGTGGTCCCCAACCTTTTTGTGCCTACGGGCACATCTGAGAGTGTATGAGATTGTGGCGGGCACCGACCAGTTAACAAAGCCAAAATTTCTTTTCTCTGGACAAATAAGATATGGACACCAAATAATACATGAAACAACACGACGTTTAATGATACAAGAAACCGCACAATCAAAAATACGTAGTTTTATAAGTACAATTATTATTACTCAAGTGGGAAGTTAGTGGGATGTTTGGCGCTGCATTTCATCGCCCAGTTTTCCAAATTTGGGGGTGTAGGATGATGTTGCTGTTCGCAAACGATCATCAAGATGGGCGTCAGTAAGTCGAGATCTGCGCTTTGATTTTATAATGTTCATGGTTGAACGGCCTTCATTATTCAGTATAACCTCTTTCTGTAACAACGCGGGCGCCCAAAAAAAGCCTTGGCGGGCGCCGCGTTGGTGACCACTGGTCTGGGAAGTCACGTGCAGCATTACTAGCTGACTGAAAAATATGTGACAATGCCATTATTATTAATTATCTCCCTCTCCTTACTTACTGTGAATTACTTTGTTAAACCTGCTTGTGCTGATGTTAGCCGGATTATTTTGTCTTCTGCGGCATTTACATTTTATGTAAAACAAATGGAAAGTACCTTTATAAAATCACTGTCAGTACTTAAAATTACTTTAAATCATAAGTAATCTTTAAATCACTGCAAGACTAATACAAAATACAATGCAAAGAGGCCCAAAGTCCGCAATTCATATTTATTAGCGTAAGGGTCGGCGAATGTCTTGGCAATCTAAGAAACATCAGTATGTTTTATTGCAGATTGACAAATGTGTTCAAGGAATATAAACCACATTTCGCGAGAGTCGCAGCGTACATAGTGGCTGATTTCCTGCAAAACTTCGAGACATACACACTCTATCCTGAAGTCAAGGTCGGTGGATATACTTGTACTATTAATTAATTTGATAGTTTCAAAATGGCACTGGATGCAAGTCGAAATAATTTACGTATTGGATGATATAGCGTATTCTAAAATGGGAGTTTTGAGTTTATTTTTTTAAATTTCTTTTACTTTATTCTAAATACAAGACAGTGTTTCTTCCAGATGTAAAATCTGAAATATTAGGAGTTATCTTTTAGTTGTCAACAAGGCTAAATACTTCACGAGGAATGTTTGTCACTGGTAGAAAAAAGCGCTTCATGTTTTCAGTGTGGGCAGACCATCTATTATGTAGGATTTGAGGTTCTCATGGCGGTGAGTCTGAAGATGGCTGCCTTCTGGGCTGTTGCGCCATGTAGTCTGGTAGAAGTTTACCGACGTTTCAGAGGTCCTTGCCTCCATCATCAGGGCGATGACTCATATCATCCATTGTTTTATATGTGCTTGGTGTATGATATTGTAGCATAGTCATTGAGAAATGACAGTTATCAGTAGAAGTGTTACGCATCACATACTTCTATAGGAAACAGATGTTAGAATTGTCAGAAATACAGTGTCCACAATGTCACTTCAGTGTTTTGAAAAATTGTGGCGCGCAAACAAATTGAGCTAGCGGTTTGCGGCAGATTACAGTGAAACTCTGGAAGTTTTTTACTGACCTCAGTAGGCTCGACGTGGGCTCCCTTGGTAGCACGGAGAACATCCAGATGATATTCGAGCTCTTGCCGTGTTCTCTGGAGCATGTCCGCTGGAATAGCCGAGATCACATTCCTGATACGGGTCTTCAGGTAATCAAGTCCGTTAACTGGTGTTCGGAACACATTGCTCTTGACATAACCCCACAGGAAAAAATCCAGTGGTGTTATGTCTGGTGAACGTGGAGGCCAAGGCATTGGACCGTCTCTGCCGATCCATCTCCCTGGAAATGTCCTGTCTATGTACGCGCTTACCTGCAGACCCCAATGAGGTGGAGCACCATCTTGTTGCAGAATGATTTGTGGCTGTAAGTGCTCAATTTGTGGTACTGCATATAGTTCCAGCATGTCCAGGTAGGTGTTCATGTTTCTAGCATGTGGCTAGCTCAATTTGTTTGCGCGCCACAATTTTTCAAAACCCCGAAGCGACTTTGTGGACACACTGTACAGTAGTCGTAATTTGATGGCAATCAGCGATAGATAGTCGGTAAGCAAATCTGCTGGAATGTCGTGTTGCAGATCCACTACTCAAACTGTATACACAGTTTGCTGAGCATATGCGACTCCCACGCCATCCTCTTCCTGTCTCGCACTCTGACGCCAGCATCGCAGCTGCTGCTGAAAACATTCTACGACACCTATAAGAAGTTTCATCGCTTTACCGGCAAAGTATAATGTGATGGAGTCACGTAATATTTAAAGATTTTATGGACTCTGATTTCTATTTAGAACATGTTTATGTGGAAGGGTTTTATTTTAAATTTTATACATGTATATTTTCCAGAATAAATGTTTATTTAACGGATATGATAAATGTTATCATCACCTTTTTAGCCTACATTCCTGATTTTTTTAAGTAAGGAGAATTATGGTGTGATCGTGTCATGTGGTATGTATTTTTGTTATTGTTCGTCTGAGGAATTTAAAGTTTGACATGATTTTAAAAAAAATATATTTGCTGTAATTATGATTTTATTTCAAATTTATAGTTTTGTGACATCTAAAAATAATTAATCTTAACTTTGTTTATTGTAGATAAGTTATATTGCATATTCTTTATATGAGTTTGCTTTTGACAACTGTAAAACAGTATTGTGTGTCATTAGTATAGATCAACACATTTTTAATCTCGGCTCTGCTTAGAGATTAGTGGTTAGCTTCATGCCCCAGCCACTTTCCACACAAGCAATGAACCGCTGTGCCCATTTTGACATGAGGCTGGGTAGGCCCCAGAAGTGATCTGAAAGTTGTAGCAGAAAGAAAAATTCTGCCCAACCAGAATCGTACACAAGTCATTCAACCTATAATCTTGTCATTAAAGTGATATATCATTCTTAATTCAAGTCGGGATACAGGTTTTGAATTGTTGGTATTTATTGTAATGTATATATAGATTACAGTCTTCTGGGATGTTGCCATGTAGCCTCGTAGAAGTTTACCAACTTTTCAGAGGGCTTGATACCGCCATCGTCAGGGCAGTTGAAACAACCTCTGAAATGCCGGTAAAATTCTATCAGACTGCATAGTGCAACAATCCAGAAGACATCCATCTTCGTACTCACTGCCCTGAGATCCTAAAATCCCTAGGGTGCTGATGAGACGTAAAAGAAGCTATTGAAAGATGCACAGTGAAGAACTTAATAATTTTTACAACTAAAATATTATTTGGGTAATTAGATGATGGAGCAGCTGCCTCAGGTAGCAAGGATGAGAAATTCATGCAACATTTTTGAATGCAGATCGGATTGGATGTTCCCCGCCTCAGGTGGAGTCCATCGGGAAGCAGGAATGGGAGAAGGTGGGTGATTATATTGCGCGTGTGCACTCTAACCATTTCTGTTTCAAGTGCATTGTACCCCGTTGGTATTACCTGTGCTCGAGTAGTTTTGTTAAAGTGTACAGGGCAGCATTCATGTCCTTCCTACTCCCAGCGGAGTTCTCTTGGCGTGCGGACCGCTGCAGAGACGAGAGAGTAGGCCTTGCATGCATAGCGACCAGTGACGGGTTCTTGTGAACACGGCATTGAACCTTCAGGTTTAAAAAAGGAAGTAATTTCTTGACCCGCTTAGCGACTACCAGTTTTTTTAGGATTCCTGGATCATTGAGGTCGTTAGTTAATTCGGACAAATTTCACGCATGAAACACGTGGAAGAAATCGTTTCAAATTGTACGGAACACCGAAGTTTAAATAGTATATGTAATATAGGTTAGTACATTACAATGTTGACAGTAAGGCCATTTCTTTCTTTTCTCGTGGTTCGGATGATACAGTTTAAAATTCTTGTGCACTCGGTAGTCATTTATTTTCGTATTGCAGGTACTCTGCGCGAAAGGCTTGACTTCCCTCCCCATTGGACAGGCCAAACACTTGGCCCTAAGCTGGGTACCATAGATGACCTTCTGAGAGAACTGCTTGTACCTGCATGCAATTGTCTGTCAGTCACTCTCCGCTTCGTGTGTTGTGACGTTGTGTGTTCTGGGTTGTTCTTCTAGTGCCCGAGGTGAGTTTACTGGTTGAAAGGGTCAGTCGTTTTGATGAAATGCACTCGAGCAAATACGTCCTTTATTTTTATGTATAATTTGCGTGATTGAACAGAATAGCATTTTGGACTTTTAAGATTTCTAAATTGTATTCCATATTGTTTCAACATATCTGAATGTTAACGCCACGGTGGTCTAGCGGTTAGAACGCTGGCCTTGTAATCCTGGGGGTCTCGGGTTCGATTCCCGGCGGTGCCCGAATTTATAACTTGTGTTGGGCAAGGCCGTGGTCTAGGCAACACGGAGTTTTCCTTCGGGGGCTTCTCCGGTTTCTCCGTGGCATCCCAACAATTACTCCATTCACACACAAGAAGGCAATGGCAAACCACTTCTGGATCATCTGCCAAGAACATATATGAACAGGTCCCAGTCCGAGAAAAGGATGGAAGGATCCTGTTCATATGGACCTGTCGTCAGACAGAACACTAAATAAATAAATAAATCTGAATGTTGGAATATTTTCCAAATATTGGTAGTAATTTTCTTATTTATTTGTCCTTGTTTTTCTTTCATTTTCCGTCTATTTCGTTTACCGTCACTTGCTTTGTTATCATTTGGACTGAATTACGTACAAGGGCAGGGTAAGATTTTCGTTACTAATGTGTAGAAATTCACCAAGTTCAATAGGCTTTTGGATCACGCAGCCCTGTCCAATAAGAGTCATTCTCGAAATGAAAAGTAGCCTACATTTATTTTGACTAGGTTTTATTAGATTAAGTTATGTCATTTTGGGGAGGAGAGACTACTGTTGACTCCACTGTTGTCGTAAAGCATACCAGCAGAAGTCAAGACAGTCGGAGGACTTACACCTAATACTGTGATTGAAATGTTTGTAATGTAAGATCGTTGAGCATATGAACTTGCTTACATCTCCTTGACTTTATTTTCTATCTTCTGTGTATGTGGGATAAAGTCCGAAAATTCTTTATGCTTTTTTTCTTTGACATCACTCCTAGGCGAGCCTGTAAATTCTTCTGTTTTTAACGCCCTGTTTGTATTTACGCGCTCGTAGATACATTTTGAATTTAAGTACAAGCCTAAGAGAATCGTGTTTACGAACGACTTATCTCGATTTTAGCATTAAATGATTAAACTCAGTCTTGCATAGACGATATGGCATGTGTTAACTACTCGCATAAGAAGCTTTGCAGTGTCTGCTTTTTGACTGTCTAGTAATGTTTATTTGGATGTGAACAGAAGTTCATTTGACAGTATTTGGAAACAATTAGCATGACGTCGCTAAGGAATGGCGGCCTCGTAGGCGAAGGTCGGAAACAATTGACACACAGAAAGGGATCTTCCATCTTCTGTTAGAACTTCCGTCGTGAGAAACGTCTTTAAAATAACATTCCAAGATTTCATGAAAAACTCATGTTTGTGGTGGAAATTAGCAGGGGAATTTTCAATTTTGAGTGTAACAAGGAATTCCGGGCAAAACTCATGAAACCGACTTTCTTACAGCAGATGATTGGTTGCAGTTGTAAATCGCAAGTCTACACAAAAGCTGGGGGGGACACACACTCAGAGCATGGTGATTTCATAAGCTTACGTTTTTGTTTATGGAAGAAAGCGTCTTCGTGTATTTAAAAAAATATATTGATAGGTTTTGAAACAATTACATCATATCTGAATTCGGGATAGGTTAATATAGTGGTAACGGGGTAGACGTGTATTCAAACTATTTGCCATAAATACACACTGCCGACAAAACTGAATATTAAAATATGTAGTAAGTGTAATAATGACATAACTGTAAACGGTTAAACAAAATTGTGAAATCACCCTCGAATTGGTCTAGAATAGGAGAATGAAATTATCACTGGGCGTCGAGATTTTATTTCGAAGTGGCAGCTTGCCGAGGAACCTGACGATAAATGTTGTAAGCTTATTCTTTTAAAATTAACAGGCTTCCTTCATAATTCACGTCTACTGAACGTAATTTATATGTATGCCAAAATAAATACGAATTTAATTATTAGTAATTAATTCCGACATATTTCAAAAGCTGATTGTTGTTCTCGACTCTCATTTTTACGCGTATTTTTTGATTCCATTTTTTGCCTACAGGTGGGTCTGTCTGTATCAATCATAAAGTCGAGTTTTGCCAGTTGCATGTTCCATCACAGCATTTCTTTATACCCCAAGAACACCAACCACAGTTTAAGAAATCTTTTCCAAGTTAAGTAATCGGGATCATAAAATACGTTGATTTACTGCAAATAATTACTAGATATTTACCAATATTTAAGTTCACAATTTCTTTCACTTCAAGATAATACCATCCGAACTCGCGGTAAAGTAATTGCCCACCCCTGAGGTACAGAGCCAGACAATGTAAACGCCTCTTTAATAGGGTCCTGAAGAACAGAATTTTTTTCTAAACACCCCTCATAAAGTATTTACCTTCTTTGTGTAATATGACTGTAATAAAACGACCCATTCGTCTTGCGATGTCTTGATGTTGAAGATGAAAGCTGACAGTACGTTGACTCCATTAGTTCTGTGTACACACACACGCGACGTGAAACATCCCTCATACTGATGTAAACACATCACGTACATTTGTGTATTGTGTTAGAACCATTTTGTGTTTAGGCTGAGTTAACCCCGTAACCAGCCAGGGTGTGCCTTTGCAGGGATGTCACAAATAAGTACGAGGTAATCTTAATTGAAAAGTTCATACTCAGCTCTGGATTCCAAAATGTTATCAAATTCAAAAGAGCCCGCCACTAGAATGATCATGCCCTAAGTCAGACTAATTTTGTCTACTCTCGCAACCTCCTTCTCTAAGATAACTTTGTCCGAGTACTTAATAAATCATCACGCCATGCTGGATGATTCGTGAATCACATTTACATACCCTGAAGTAACCTGGAAATTCTGACTCTCAATCAACATTACTTTACAATATGAACGCGATTTCGTATGTTTAAGAACGAGATCTCTTACTTCATTTTACAGCGTTGCTGACGTAAGGATTGTTGCATCTAAATATTGAATACGTAGTCTGTTCGGTGCTGCCTCATGTGGGTCATTTCTGTACTATGAGCAGTAATCGGGACACCACTCTTATTTCCTTGAAAGTTTTTAAATTAAATTACAGAATATGAGACTGGTTTAAGGTGAAATACTTCACTACTTGCATCAGACAACGTCTTTGTTAGTAATATTACAATTTATTCCGCCCGGAATCTAACCGTAGATATTTTTATAACCGCAGAAAAGTGTCGTGTTCTCATTTACTCAGAAAATGGAAATCTTAAAAATCTTGGTCGATGTCCATCACACTTGTGCTTAAATAGTTATAATAGTTGCCATGACAACATCGTTAAAAGTTTCTCCGCTTTGTGGTTTGCAGTACTGATTATAAAACCGGACCTATTACGTCTGGCTAGAACAATTCTCATACCCCCGCCCTTCCCAGTGTGTGCACAGAGTACTTGACGGTTACTATTGCCACACGTAGTAGTGAATGGCGCGCAAGGAACTGCCATTGCTTATTTAAGCCTTCTTTCCCTGGAGATTCGCTCCGATGATGGAGGCAGCACGGGCCTTTGAAACGCTGGTAAACTTCTACCGGACTTCGCGGTGTTACAACCCAATAGACAGCCACATTCGTGCCTGAACTGTGTTCAGCTTGTGTATGTTGTTTGAAAAGGGCGGGATTTTATACTAGCTACCCCTCGCCTCCTAAATAGGCAATTCGTTCCTGGCCTAGTGCTAAGCAATATGGAACAAATGAGGCAATTAATATGTATAATGTGAAACGAGCTTCCAGTTTTACGTCCTGCAACCGACATGAATGAGGGTGCGCTAGTGTCCTACCCCGATTTGCAGATAGACGACCGGACATAAGCAGCTGCCAGGAGTTTTCCGGTCCGGTGCTCCTGTCATTACACTGCTAGCTGATTAACTTCCGGTTCTAAATGACTAATTATTGTTATTATTCTTCCTCTTTCCTCCCCAGACAGGAACAAACATCATTCAGAGACAACTTTCTCTGACACATAGAGCTCATGCTTAACTGGTGTTTCAGAGGAACGCCCAGATAGCCGTCTCTAACCCGATCACCAGTTTCAAGGGTTTTGATGCAGGTAGACAGAAACCTTCGGTCATCATAGTCCGTTGTCCGACCGAGATTCGAACCTGTGTTGGTTGGGTTGCGTCTTAACATATTTTTCCTCCCCTCCCCTTTCCTTGCTCTTTCTTTCTCTTCGTTTCATTCCTTTTTCTTTTCTTTCTTACGTTTCTTATCTTTGTCTTTCTGTCTGAATTATATTTTTCTTCCTCTCTTTTATTCGTTGTTTCTATTTTATTTGTCTGTTTTCTTTTTCTTGCCTATCTGTATTATTAGTTAATCTTTTCTTTCCCTTTTTACTGCTGTTTATTCTTTCTCTCTTTCTTTCGTCCATTCTCCCCATCTCATTTCTTGTTTATTTCTTTATTTTCAGTCAGGTGCTTGAACTCTGGCCTTTCAAAGACCTCAAACCACTCTGCACGCTCCCATTTTGAAACACCACTCTCCACCAAACCGCATTTCAATTGTTCAAACTCAGACCCCCACCTCTAAATCCGTCTTATTTATGTCTTCCTCCATTACAACTTGCTACTGCTGTCTGCCTTCAAGTGGTGTTTCGAAATATGAAGGATGTAACCTGTTTTTTCACTCCTGCAGAGATGTGTTCCCTAGCATCACAAAGCTGGATTCATTTATACCACTTTTGTTCTCGCAACTGGTTATCTGGAATGGACCAGCGAAACATACATCACAGTCATTCGTTTTTTGTTCTGCTGTGCGTTCACACCTACGTGAAGGGTGTGGTCTGCCCGGAGAAGTTAATTTAAGGATTCAAGATCAGTCCACAACGCAAGATGTGTGATTGGGCCAGAGTTGCAGGTCATCTACAACATCTAACACTTTCCACGTGTCCATCCGTCACTAAATTGTATAGCCCTAATTGTGCTTTTAAATCCTTGGAAGAAAGCAGTAGGCTTTATAATTTCCTGTGGCGTTGTTTTGGCATTAGGGATGACAGTGATCGCCGAACCGCTCTGACACCGAAGAAAAACATAAGCCCACGACTCAGCCCAGAAGAAGCGGTGTAAGGCATCGTATACACAGTACGAAAGCCTAGCATAAGGTTAGCAGTTTCTTTCCAAATCTTATTGTTTTCATGCAGCTGAGAGTTTTCAATATGAACACAAAATATTAGAGTGCACTTGACGAAAGGTGTCCTTTCATAATTGTACATGTTGTCACATGCTTACCAATGTCCGTGATATTTTATGTTTGAAGAGGTCGGTTTTAAGCGATAGAAATTACATGTAGTTATGGAAACAAGTATCTTTAAACAAAACGCAGCTTGGATAGTATTAAATGAACCGGAATGGTCAGTAGAGTGACTAACAACGGCATGGGTTCGATTCTTGATGCAGGAAGGGATTTGTACCTTCGCTATTCCGTTCAAAATGTTTCTTGGGTCCACTCAGCCTCTCCTCCAATGGGTACGGAGGACTGTTACCGCGGAGGTAACCCGTCAGGAGCTTGTAGCTGACCGCTAACCAACATCAAGTGCCGAAGTGAACGCGTGGAGCTACACTTCCACTCCCCCAATACTTGAGGACGTGGTGATTTGTTGAGGGGCCATTTACGTTAATGGAGTTAAACGGTTACATGTAAGAGACAGAACAAAGTAATTTTTGGGCAGATGGTAATCACCCAACTGGTCAAAAATTCCTTTTTATTGAATTTGAATGTCCACTGCCATGCTCACAAAAAGTCTACATAAATTCAGTCTACGTCTACTGATCCTGTTTGTTTTCGACCAATCTTAATACAGTACGACCCCGTTATAACGCGGGTTGCTGGGGACAGGGGTAAACCCGCGTTATTACGGGAGTGCATCGGAAAAATCGGTACAAATACTGGACGTACTGTACGGTACGTACAGTATTGATAGACTATCTCCATTTAAGAGTATACATACTTATGTTACAATTGATTTTTACGGAAAAGTAATAAATAATTAATTTGGCTTTCATTTTAATATACTGTACTAAAATATATCGTACTACTGTACTTTTTTATTTACAAACACTATGTACACGCTATTTATACACTATTAAATACTTTTTATATATCAAGAACTACCCAAAACGATGGCTATTATAAAATAAACATCCTGTTTATAGTAGGTCTGTTAAGCCTAAATAGTTCAGTACACTTTCCTACGTTATGAGTCATACTACAACGTACAGTATATAAATAAAGGCTTCTGAATAAAAGTACAGTATGCACAAAAATTATCGCTACTTCGTAGGTAATGTAACGGTACATGTTAAGAAATGAATCTTGATAATTGATACACTTTTTTCTTTCTTTTCTTTCTTGTTTGCTGCACTATGGGGGACATGAGGTACCCGCGTTATATCCGGAACCGCTGTATAGCGAACCGCGTTATGGAGGGGTTTTACTATACTATCCTCAGTGCTCTTCTTTTCAACCAACATTTTGTGTTCATTTCTCATAGCAAGGGAAGAAATAGCAATCAAAAATCAGTAATGTTGTGTAGCTTTCCGGTGTGTTACGTTGATCCTTGGTTCTTGTTTCGATCCGTGTTGTTCAAGTGAACAGAGAATGTGTGAATGTGAGAGAGGGACAGAAACACGAAGAATAAACTGCAATGTCGTGTCGATTCGTGGGTCTAAATGATATGCATAGCCTTGTGCGAAGCCTAAACCATCGTCGACTGCCTTTCTACGTTTGAGAGCAACACTACTATGCAGTCTTTCGAAATAAGCATTGAACAGTTAATATTACAAAGTGAAATCTCTGTATTATGTAAGAAGACAGAATAGTCAATCCTAACAGTAACCGTCTGCCGCGTTCCGTCATGTACTTGTCTTGTATCCAGTTGAATTTCGATTAAACAAGCTCATGTGAGCAGAAGTTCTGACAATGGTGTAACCTTCGTTCACAATTATTCAAATGCTCAACAAGTAGCTGTTTTATGGACCTCGGAAGTTTGTCATCGTAAACTGTCTTCTGTCATTTTAAACCAGTTCACGCCACTAAGCGTATTTATCTGATTTAATTTAATAGTATCTATGCATCTACCGAGGAATTTTTACAAAATTGCAGACGAAAATTCTGGAGAGAAGAGATTTCTTGGGAGGTAAGGGGCTTGGATGGAAGGATAGATAGTTACTAAAGCTGATCTTGAGGTTGTGAAGATGTGGACTGGATTCATATAGCTCAGGATAAGGTTCAGTGACTGATTGTTGTCAACGAGGTAATAAACCTTTGGGTTGAATAAAAGTCAGGGAATATTTTAACCAGCTGAATGATTAATGGGTTCTCAGTAAGGCCTTAGCCTTAGTAGTCATCTGAAGACGTGTTTTACCAGTCTTGTTGTTTGCCATTATTCTCTCCTCGGGAAGAGAAGATGCGTAGGTTTTCCGTTAATTTCCTGTCAACGTTTCTTCGAAAATAGCTAATCCTCTCATTTTATCTACCGTGTTCCCATTTACCATCACTCTTATCTTTCGTAGGTAAACACTTTGAGTCATGCATACTGGTCTACATCCTTCCTTCTGAATACCTGAATTTCATATAGAGGCAAGTCAGATTTGAAATAAAAACTGTACGTCTCCATGATCTGCTCTTTTGTACAACAATATTCTGTCTCCAACAAGCAATATTTAAAAAATAACCAAGAGACGGATAACTTACCAGAACGTGCCACTGAACTAATATCAAATTTATTCTCCAAGTGTGAGCTAGGAACAAGAAAGGGGCAATGTTAAAACATGTCCCTTACTTGAAGATGGCTGTCTTCTGTGTTGTTGCGCCATGCAGTCTGATAGAAGCACCTCTGAAACGTCGGTAAACATCTACCAGACTACACGGCTCAACAACCCAGAAGATAGCCATCTTCACACTCGCCACTCTGAAAACCTGAAATCTTACAATGTCCCTTTCTTGCCCCAAAACTAATTTGTTATTTGGTTGGTTATTGTAGCGCAACACGGAACTTCGATCAGCTTTTAAAAACAAGACAGAAGGTGGTAATGAAGAGAGTGGGTAGAGCGAACAGTTTCAGGATTCAGGTAGGGGATTTTGAAAGCCTTCTGGAAAAAATACGTGTATGAATGTTTCCAGAGGTAGGAAGAGGAGGAAATGTGAGAATTTGTAGGAAAGAAATGTTATACAGAGATAAGATTGCAATAAAATATGCAAAACTCAAGGGCACAGTGAAGCTAGCTGAACAGGATGTCCCTAAATGTGACAGGCGTTACTACAAACGGCTAAACTACGTTTATTCTTTCTAGAGCATATATGATGACGTTAGAAACCGGAAATTTTTTGGGATAAAATTAAAATGTGGCATTTTGTAATTTCCGAGCAAAAAGAGAACATCTCCATTAATAAATTTGCTTTTCTAATTCTTGAACAAATAAACATTGTTCTTAAAACTAAGCTTGTTCGTAAAGGATGCACAAATTAACATTACATGCAAAACAGAGCACGTAAAACTTGTGGAAAAGTACGTATCATTCATATTCTTATTACATCAAAGTCTTTAGTTTCAGACAGAAAAGGGAAGAAAAGAGACCACTTGCGAAACCTAGGTGTAGATGGAAGGATAGTATTACTTTTTATTCGTCGTTCTTCAAAGTATAGATGGGCTAATACGGTTAACGAGAACGCCTCGCTCCTGACACATAAAATATGCCTACTGTAACCGTTCTCCTCCTTTGTCGCTGACCGCAGCCTCCACTACGATGTTGTTGGTTGGGATTGTTCGGGATCTCTCAGGGTTCGTTGCTCGGCTCAGCTAGTCGGTCTGCGTCGACTCCCTCTCATTCGGTGTCACGGCCAGTTCGTAATAGCCATATTGAATACTCGGATTGTTTGGAAGTAACACAGTATTTATTTAGGACCTGCGCGATCCTTGATGTTTTACACTTTGTAGATTTCACAATTCTCTCAACTGCACAACCACACGCTGACTTCTCAATTACCTCCTTTCTAAATACCGTAACTTGAATCTTGAATATAAACTCGCGATAATCTTGAATACTGAATACAGAATACTGGGTACAGAATATAGAATACCGAATATCCAATATCAAATAGTAAATAAAGAATGTTTATTGAATGGAATCCCCCTCTGCGGCCATAATAACCCCTTTTATACCGTAAGAACCCTTACGGCTCGACAACCAAAATTCCCAGCGTTGCCCGAAAGGAAATGTAACATCAACTCCTATTGGTGTGGGTCCAGGTTCGGTTCGAAAGACCTCCTCTTTTTCACCCAACCCTCAGGGAGTCCCTCCCACACTCTTACTTCCAAAAGGGCATCGCTAACTAGCTGCAAAACCCACTTAGGCTAAGAGCAGATAATTCAAGTACAAGGGAACTTCCAAGTCCAGGAACTCCTAAAACCTCTGCGTTCCCACGTACTTCAAGTACCGCTACATCACTTAGCATCGGCTGTCCATAGTCGATCCCAAGCTTACAATATTTCCGAATATAAATTAAATACACAGGAATCATAAACTAAGAAAAGAGAAGCAGGACAATAAGTGGATAATACAAAACCTTATTACCTAGCAGACAAAAGTTGGGTTTCTTACAAGTACAAAAAAAATAGCGAATCCTGGGCAAGATTACACTACATAATTGTAAATGAGGAATTGGGTTGATGTAGCTTATTTTGAGGCATCGTTCTGCGATTTATTCAGAGGATATGCCACCTAATATTTCAGTCCGGATAGTCTTGTTTAAGCATGCATTCAAACCATTAAGTGTTAGGTAAATTATCCTTGCAATTTGTTCTTCAAATGCGGAAACAAATTTGAGGATGCGCTGCTTACCGTGTAAGAAATTCGTGATGGTATCTGTGGCTTTAGTGCAACGCACTTGAAATGCTTAATATAATTTCGGTATGATGTCACAGTCAAGTAGAATTCTAAACTGGGATTTGGCAACATCTTCGTATAAGGTGCACTGAACTTACATTCCATTCGGAGTGTGAATAAGAGAAATCTCATGAGAATTCCCCACGATTTGTGTGTAGTTTCGATATTTTATGTAAACGATTTCCTTATCTGTTAACTTTCTCCATTTATCTACGAAGATTGGCTACTTGAATATACAAGCATATGACGGTTCCCTCATTGGTTTGAATGTTTATCAAGAATTTGAAATGAAATTGTAATAACTGTTCAAGGATGAAAAATTATTTTACGGGTGAACTATATATATTTGCGTAATGATGAAAAATAAATTCATACAGGCTAAGAGATGCAAGACAGTGCCTTAAGAAATGTTATGAAAATTGTGTTTTATTGCACTTTGCTCTCGCCTGGGAAGGAGACGAGATATTTACAGACCTTGTTACACCTGGAATTGAAGCCGTAACACTCTTTTAACGCTATACTGACAGAAGAATAATCCATTACGGGAGTCTCCGTTGTTGATTTGTAGCTGTGTTTAAATGTTTGCCAGAATCGACTGTACGCTACATCTGAGATCACTGGTTAATTATGCTATTCGCGTATCGTGTTTTCAATGATTTGAGACCTGGCATCTGCCTGTAGACATTTCAGATAGTAGCAGTGGAATGCACAACGCGAATTGATCGTCATTTGAATGCATCTTGAGCATTGTTGGAACAGCTTTGTCTCACCAGAAATTTCCGGCGTTCTGCATGACAGATTTTATGCGGGTGTAGAGGGTTGTTACCCTTATTGAACAGAAAGCATTTAAAGTGAAGGTAGCAAACTTGGAAATAACGAGAAAATAAATGCATATTTTAATTTCTTCAGGTATTCTAATATTTCTTTTACACTCCACGTTAAGCTAACCATTTACCTACAGAATACAGCAACGATTTCACACTTCGAAGCAAGAATTTCTCATGAATGGTTTTTAAAAAGTAGTTCTTACATATATGATTTACAATGCGTCTCCATTACAAATATTTAGCTATTGGTTAATATTTGCTATCATTCAATTGAGAATATTTATCTTAATTTCTCCTATTTAAAAATGTGAAGATTAAATTATAAAAAAATCCAGCTTTATCTGTTTTCTGTATGGGCGTGTAACTTTGTTTTTCACCTTACACAGGTGTTTGAGATCAGGATACTGAGGAGAACAGCTGGACCAAAGAGAGAAAGCAGCAAAAGAAGGAAACAAGAGAAGGAAAAATTACATCAGTGCTTTTGAACTTGTTAATTTACTTCGTTCAGCAAAACCAACGTGGCGACCGGGCGAAATCTGAGATGTGACAGCATTTGACGGTTTTTAATATAAGGTTACGTGTAATAACGCAATGCAAAAGAGGGAATGCACAACTTTAATTAGGGTAATATCAGTGAACAGGCTTTTATTTATGAGTTTCTACAGTGAGATTATTTTAGAACTTCCCTCATGAACCGCACAGGCTGAAGAGTTGGACACTTCTGCCGTCATGATGGCCCGCGGAGATTCGGACAGGTACCGGGACCCTCAAACCGAACCATCTGTACAAGGCCTACATGTTATGCCGGTAAATTGATAACCTATCGCTTTAAGATGGGAGTATAACCATGTCTTAGAACGCAGTATATATTAAATCTAATTGTCGTATTCTTAAAATAGCTGACCTAGAGCTATTCTTGTACTGTTGATCCAGTATATTTAAACAGTCTTGATGGATTTCTTATGAAGTCCTTGAATTGGCCTTAGATAAATGAAAGCATTATTCCAACTTTGACAGCAGGAAACGTACGTAGTTGGTTAATTAATCATAATACCTTGTTATTTTCATTTTATTGTGTTGACCTACATACAAACGCGTAGTGAATGACGTTTCTTAAGCTGATTGATCTATTTATTACATTTTGTTTGCTGTTACATTACAAACCATTAACTTGATTAACTCCGGAAGCTTCTCAAACGCATCAGTCTTAAAATAAATGATGAGTTTTGAGGCTTCACTGACCTTGATGAAATCTTTACTACAACTCAAAGCTAACCTAACCTAACTGTCTGCTAAGACAGTGTTTTCATTGATGTCCCAAAATAATTCAAGGACTCTGAGCAAGTTGACATATGAATAGAAATTTATAAGAATTCTAAAATTTTATCAAATCCAATGTAAAATAATTCTGGATTAGTAAATCAGAACAAATTTTATATGTTATCTGAGTGGGATATGGCATTTTATGAAGCCATTGTGTAAACCAGTTGTTCTAGACCGGTAGTCTACGGTTTAATTTATGTTGGTTCTTATGTTCTAGTTGGTTTTATTATGTAGATTTTTGCGCTACTAGAAATATTAATATTTTTGCATAAGGATGCAGTGTTTTGGGATTTGTAGCTGCAGTTCTCAAAAGTGTGGAGACTTGCTACAAACATTAAACATTTGGAAAATGGATGTAATAAGATGTCAAATTTCCCTCGGTTCTTAACTAAGCGCACACGTATGCGCGGATGAAGTTAAAGCTTTCTTAACCTCAACACTATATGGTAATGAGGGGTACGTGTCCTTGATTTTTAAAACACAAAGTTTCTTTCTCCCCTCTGGATACAAATGTGTTGGCCATGTTGTCGAGATGGATCAATTTATATTCTGTTCGATAATTTGTAGGAAAAGACCACTTCATTTATTTCTGTGATGAAAACTAAACGATCACCGCTATTTGAAATGATATATATCTGCTGTCGCTTCCATTGCTAGGCAGGAAGTCCTTTGTAAAATCCTTCGATTAGTGTCTAGACGTTATATCGCTTTGTTAATGGGCGCAGCGGCATTTTTGTTTCAACGTTGGTATCGCGCTTTGACTGACTCGCCGCATGATGGCTCTGCAGTCGCCTTGAACCTATGCGGCGGACATGTAATGATCGCCAGTGAAGTGAATGGGTGTAGTGTGTTTTTGACTGAGGTGGTTGAGAAAGTGGACTGTCAGCTCCGATTGTTAGCCAGCGCGTGTTGTTCAACATGGCGGGATTCTGATTTGAGAACTCCGTGAGCGTGTGTTCACATTCTCGTGGCAGTTATCTGTCATAATTGTGCCTCTTTTATGACTGACTGTCAGTGTTATTGAGATGTGACATTGTGGATTGTTTTGTGTGACCTCATGGTGACCATCCACGTATGACACTATTCAAAGCATGACCTCGGTGCATGTGGCCACCACAGTGATGGCTACTGGAGAGGGATGGGATTCCGATGGATCTCTCAGTTGGGAGGATTTTTTTGGTAAGTAAATGAATATTAGTTTCACCTGAAACCCTTACCTAACCTCGACTTTGGTATTCTATGCCGGTTGTACAGCTCGTTACGTCTTTAACAAATTACTTTGCATGTCCGAACGTCATGGTGCAGTGGTCAGCACATTAGGGAAGTACAAAGTTCGATCCTCGGTCTGGGTTACCGGCTATCGCATCAGAGTCTTTCTGTGGTCTTCATTCGTTGTCAAATCAGAACTATCTTGTTGTATGGTGTGGCTATTGTAAACTGATGTATCATGGCGTATCTAGGGCGGGTAAATGTTTTGACAAATTAGTTTTCTTATGTTACAAAATTATATTGAGCTTACTGTTTGCTTCTGTTTGAAAGTATTTCATTGTTTATTTAAAGGTTATTTGTCAGCCGCATTGGTTGTTTTGTGCCCATTGGGTGAAATAAACATGAATTGTGAATGTTAAAGGTGTGTAGAAAAGCGGTTGTTGGTTGCTAAAGGCAATACTGCTTGGAGGGTATGAGGAAAAGCATGGCAACCTCAGGATAACTGGCCTTCGCGGCCTTGAACCGTCTCCCGAGAACACGATGTCACACAATCGATCATATCTTTATATCGTGGTTTATTATGTACATAAACAAGGGTATGCATGCAAGAGGTATATTTCAGTCTTAAGTTTTTAGACAGGAGACCTAAAAACACAATCGTCTGAACTGAATTTAGTGTACTTTCTTTAATGCAATTTTGGTTTGTTTCTGGCTTAACCAAGTATATGAATTTTTCCACATTTTCTAAGGATTTGTTACCAGTCTAAATATTATGATTTTGCCGTGCACTCTGGTAACTGCGTGAGATGGGAAGAAAGTGTTCGAAATCAACATTCGATCTAACTTAGCCCCTACAACATAGCGCCAGTCTGGGAATTACGTTAACGTACCGTGGTTAAAAGACACGTAATTGACTTACTGCTATGTTGTAAAGATAAAGTTTTAAATTTTGTAAGTAATTTAATGGTGCTGCCAGTCTCTGTCGAACATCAGAATGTAATATTCAGATACAGTACGCGACTGTAATCTTGAGACTTGCAATGAATGCAGGAAGTTCGTAGCCTTAAAGGCAGCCGCTATCTTACCTCCTTCACCCCACTTCCTCACCCCGCAAGTCTCAAGTTTACAGTCGCAGACTATAGTTTTAAATGTTTATTTGTAGTATGCCAAATACAATTTGACGTCTGGGTTCAATTCTCGGCTGGAATTACGGAAGTTAAAACATGAATTAATAAAAAATTATATGTGACTGCTCACAGCTTGTATGTTCCAATGTATCTTTTGTTCACAAATGATGGTGAGCGATGCAGTTATTAAACCCGTGACTTAGCGAGTTTCACTGCTCCTATACAAACTTGATGATCGTTACTGTAGCATGAAATATTAACAATAATGTAACGAATTAGTCATACTGCGTTCCATACACAGAATGGTATGTACATGACATGCAGATTAGGCTTCAGGTTGACACACTTTATCGCATATTTTGTGAGAGAAATGTGTCCTTCGTACCTTACAACAGGGGTGTCAACATTGAGAGATATAATACGCTATGAGGGCTGAAGGATTCTCTACCGGAACCAACACAGAATTGAACACTACAATAAAAATAGCCAAATTGCCTTGTGAATCTGAAAGTTAGGCCTGCCTTGCCCCGCAAGAGAATTTACGTTTGGATCCACATTTGAAATGCAATTTCGTATCACATGTGAGTACACACGTCAGTGATTCTTAAGTGGAATTTCATGAACAAGTCTGTTCACTTGTGTAGGTTTGTGTTACCAAATTCGCTTGCAAAATTTTATGCTAACCTAAGTAATTGTGAGAACCAAAGGGTAATTAAACCTTCCTACCGTGTTCACGAGTGCCATATCCTAAGCCACATGAATCCAGTTCATCAGAAGGGGCCTAATACTTGTACACGACAGCTTTATGAATCCTGTACAATTGCTTTGTTTCGTTGGGTATAGGGTCGTGGGATACATGAATAAAAAATGTGGCAGTCAACAGTTCGCAATAAGGGAGTGAAACTATTTCGATTGTACAGCTGTAAACTGTCACCGCATATAACCAGTGTGCACTTAACTTTGTAACGGTCTGTTTCACAGTCGGTAGAGGAACAAAGGTAGTAGGTGGATGGACGTGTGGTCATGCTTTTCCAATGATACTTGAGGACTCGCTGGCCTTTCCTTTTTTTTCGTGATTGGAGTGAAGACAACAGTGTTTTGAAACCGATGGCCCCCCAAGCCGTTAGCACTCCGCTGCGTCACGTAAGACAGTTTCTAAAATTGTGCTCGAGATGTCCGCGACTTGAGTATATTCTGCTCTTTTAATTTTGATACCGTATAATTGCTGTCAGTTTTAAGGTTTTTGTAGCATTTTTTATTCCACATTGGAGTATAAGACATGAAGAAAAACTATACGTTGTATCCATATTTTACCTAGTCTATACGCTATTAAGAGTGTTAGTAAATTGGGCTTAATACTGCATACAAGTTTACAAGAAAAAATGATGAACTCTGTTTAAAAAGACAAAACTTATAAGGGAAGAAAAGACCGATCACACTACATCGCCTGTAAATTTCTTCATTCGAATTGTAATATTATTCAATAATTGCCTTTTTTGATTGGAAGATGGGATTCATGAGCCACGAGGTTGGACTTGTGAAAAAAACTGTGTTCATATTTTTGTTTATGATTTCAGACTAAAAATATGTCATAACTGCGCATCTCGAAGAGATGGACTGGCAGCTGATGTATGAGAGAGTTTCGAATTTAAGAGTACTACAGCATCTATTGTCACCTACTCGAACACTAATTTCCGGGACGGAAATGAACCTACTAAGATCAATCCACATTGAATAGTTGAACGTACCCGGCGTTGCCATTCTGTCCTGTCAGACGTGTCGCATTATTGATATCGATTGCTTTCATTAGGTATATAATTATATTTGTGATGCTGTATTGAACACTGGACACAATGCATATTGTTAACCGATCTATTCATTTCAGTTGTATTCAAAAGTCGATGTTGAATAGGACGTTTAATTTTGTATTCAGGCTTTGAACGTCTCCGGATGTCTACGGACGAGGGAGACTCTGGAAGAACGGGATCAAAGAGACTGTAATAAGACATGTCAGGGACTCCTACCATGTTTTGTCTGGTACGACATTCCCAGTTTTGTCCGTTTTTGTCGCCGTCAAATTTCTTTTCTCCCACTGACACAGTTAATTCCATTGATCTGTATGAATGGACGACGAATCTGCAGGCAGCAAAGGATGGCACCGTCGTCCGTCGACGGCTGTGTTCCTTGCATGTGCAAACTAGGGAAGTAGGTTGTGAGGTGGCGGACTGCTGCGATGAATCTTCCGGTTCGTGCTTCTTACGCAGTTGAAAGTCCTGGACTCTCGCCATAGAGACCGGCTTATCTAGGTTTTACGTTGGTCTGCCTGGTATATTCTGTCACTGACGACGAGAAGAAAGACTTTCTTTTTCTTCCCTTTTTTTATCAAAGTTATCGTCATCTGCATAAGTATGAGGTAGCATTTAGTTTACTTTAACCTTGCAGTTCTGGGATATCAGTTGCGGCCTTCTGAATTTGCTCCCGCCGTGGTGTTGTACGTGGTTACCGACGTGTAAGTTTCAACTTGCAAGACAACGCGGTATCACAGTCCAGAAGACCAAAGTTGACATTTTCACCGTCTTGAGAACCCTATCTTTTTATTCTGGAATTATGTTACCATTTACATGGCAATGTCTACCACCTGCTATAACCTTCAGTAAATATTTATTTCGCCCATAGCTTGTTTTTTTGTTTTATCACAGGCTTTTTTCACATTATAAGTTTGAGGCTTCTAACGTATATGCGATGTTTTCTTGTAACCACAATTATTTTAAATGAGCTGCCCACTTCCGCACATTAAAGGGATAAATTGACATAGACTGGAGTCAGTTCATTGTCTTACTCGTCTAGACAAACGTACCTTAGCCATGTAACCGTAATCCAGTGGCTTAGAAATATTTTGCTTCTGTATTCAAGGGCGGTGACCAGTAGGTGACGCGCTAGGTGAAGCACGGAAGAGACTGACGTCATTTGAAAGAACGTTGCGAGTCAATCACCCAGACATCACGTCTGGTGCAACGTGAAACTTTCGCATGCAAAACAACTAAATCTGAATAGAGCTTCAATTAAAGGAGCAGGCGTAGTGTTGCCTCAGGGTCTCTAAAGAGGTATACTTTATCTTCAGTTCGCATTAACATATGTCCTGTAAAATCACCGTGTGGCAACAGCCAAGCCTCTTGGCAAGCAACTTCTGCCCACAGCTTTGTCATGTTTCTTTTTGCTTGTTTCTTCATTTGTTTTTTGTGCATTATTAATAATAATAATATAAAAATGCGTACGATAACAATTTTGATTTCGATTCCTCATGTAAAATGCCCAACTGCAAGACCGAGAAGAAAATGGAACAGTAACTCAATTAAATTCTTAATTTACCGAACAAGAGCGACAGGAAACATATGGAATATGAAGGCGAAAGTGATTCTGACAGTTATTTGTATAAATTGTAAACACCCAGCGTAGAAATACAAAAGACGGCAGTTCTAGAAACAGCACACATCTTGAGGAAGATAATTAGCCTACCAAATATATTTTCCAGGAGCTGAAAACTGGGGACATGTTTTGACTCGCTCATGGTCATTTGTCCTGTAACATGATTTGAACCAGAAGGCTAATTACAAATGATAATAATAAAATAATAATAAATCAGCAGTAATAATAAAATAGTAGGTCCTAATAATAATGCATTAGCAATAATAAAAAGTAATAAACATAAAAACAGTAAAATAAAAACTATAATAAATGATGATGATGAAAATTGTGATGGTATGTTAAAGAGGACTAAACGAGTTATGGTTATACTTCAAGTGTGAGAGACAATGCCTTGTACGTCTGATTGTCCTATTCGTGTCATAAAATTTTTTGAGTCCGTAATTATTTCTGTAAGTCGGCGAGACAATGGTTGTGGCATGAGGACTGTATTTTAATTTTATTAGCGGTTACAGTACATAATTATAGACAGTTTACAAGGTTCTTGAGACCTGCATAACAGATACTTGGTTACGCTTCATCACCTTCACATTCAATAGAGAACGTTTACCTCTGTATATTACTTATGAGAACATAACCTGAATGTTCTTTGATGCATTTCGAGAAGGCGGCTACACGAAAACCGCATTGGCGCCTAGTTTCCAAATTTGGAATTGCTGTATTAAACGGCTAAAAGTACGAAGACATCGGTCACAGTAAAGACGACTTGTCAAATTTCTGCTATTTTACGACAAATCCAGAAATTCTTGTAAAGGTGCCGGAACCTCTACTTCGTTTTCTTCTCATGTATTCTCTTCTGCATTCTGTTTAGGCGCGTTCGCAACGACGTTGCAAAAATCTGTTAAACTGCAGTTTAACTAATTAAATCTAAATTTTACTAATGGAATTTTATCCACACCACATGTAATGGTTACATCGCCAGTAGTCGATCACAGAAACTTGGTATGATGATTTTTGCCCCTCCAGGTTAGTTTATGTGTTGAGTAATCTAGACTTAGGAAATTCGGGAGAAGTATCTAACACGCATTGTAAGAAGTAAGAAACGAATGAGAAATTTATATTTTAAAACTTGAAAGGAGACCGCTGTGAAAACCACGGCACAGATGACTGGATAATATAAACATGGGAGTTTGTTTTAGATTTGGAAAAATGTACTAAAATAACTCAGATCAGAATAGTATTCCTTCGGCTTTCACTAATTTCCACTAATAGTCTGCCTGCTCTAACTTCAAAGGCTTTCGGTCAACTTGTAAACCACTGATTATTTAATTAATATAGATCTGAGCTACGTTTTCCTGTACTCCCGCAAATGCCCGTGACCGGCTTTAGCTCTTCAAAGGCAAAATGAACCGTAACATTCCGAATTGCATAGTTCGGCTCATTGTAATTCTGGGTTGTTTTTAGAAAACAATCATGGCCATGTTAAGGACCTTGAGCGATGGAATGTTGTTTGTTTTAGGATACCGTTTAAAATAGAGGACAGACATTTCAACCTGTTTTGCTTCTATAATTAGATTCGGGTCCTATTTGTTTCTATAATTAAATACTGCGTGTTATGTAACGAGGTTTTGCGACTGTATCTTGAATACTAATTGTGGATAAATAAGGGCAATGCAAGAAGATGCAGTTGCCCTATTTACTGAACGATTTGACTTCTCGGTTAACATCTTAATTGGGTCAGTAGTTCGAATATCACAGCTGATCGTAGACATTGACTTAGTTAACTTTTTGTTTACTATGGAGCCGGTTCAGAGGTGAAGGCTGCAGTTGTTACGACCTTTCTCATGCAGAAGCTATGCTAGATGATATGGGGAATCGTTGGTTTAATGGTCATTGATAGACGAAAACAAACGTATTTGTAGAAAACGCACCACAGCAATGGGTTTGTGGTAGCAACGAGAACCGTTTGCTACCACAAACCTATTGCTCTGGGAATTAGGGACGATAGGGAATTATATTCCCTAACTGATATAACATCCCCAGTGGATATAACATACAATCGACGTTTATGATAAGCAAGGATAATAGAGTATCCTAGTCACTGCAGTTTAAAAACTGGTAACTGTTGTTTTAAATTTTTTTTTAAAACGTTGAAATTATTAAGAAAAACTATAATTTTCCGGTGCCAGGGCAAAGGATACATAGAAGTCCTAAAAGTTTGGGACACAAACAATTTTCGGAAAGTTTTAGCAAATGATTTTCATTGTTATATATAAAAAGTCATTTCTGTAATTCAAATATATATATTTATGTTAGTGGTGTTGAACCTTCGGTTTCTGTTAGTTAAAGAATTAAAAGCCCCTCAAACAGTTTTCGTTGTTCTAGAATGATCCTTTTGACATGATTCAAGCTATGTTCAAGATACATTACTTTAAGCATTGCCTTAACTTCCTGTTGGAGTGATTAAAATACGCTAAGTCAGTGATTTAGTAGCCTTAATTGTTCTAATTGTGGTATGTCACGTATTACACATGAGAACTGCGATTCCAGCATTTGTATCTTTCAGATTTTAAAAATGAAAACGTGGGCTAGATTAAAGTTGCAGAGAGCATCATAGACGGCCGCATCTGTCATGCGCGAGGTTTGCCGACTGAAGGTGCTTGAACTGTTGGCTCCGGTCCCGTTAAAGATTTGTAAATTCCAATGACTGGGTCTGGGTTTGCTTGTGAAATTGACCCGAACTTTACTCTTACCCGAATCAATCAGTCAATCTATCTATCTTATAAATGATAGACTGGATTCTGAAACTGGTGTGTGTCACATATTTTGATTGCTGTAAGAGAAGGGTAAGACGAGAAACTATTAAGGTTTAATATGTACGTTTGTACTAGTAATAGTCATTATGCATTCTGTACACGGTGTGTACAAAAAGAACGCATATGGGGGATCCCATGAGAGTGCTATTGGAGGCCACCCCAACCTCGTACCCTTTTGAGTTCTTAAAACCGACAGCAACACAGATGGACGACCTTTGAGGTGGTAGTGACAATACAACCATTCAGTATAGGATTCTGAAATTATGGGAACAGGCCTTCGAAAAATTTCCAGTACGTAATTCTTTGTTTAGTGGAATTGCTACCAGAATACAGATCAAAAGCGTTACATCTGTAGTATACTACAAACCTGCTCAGTGAAATTTATTTTCTATACTTGCCTCAGAATTTGAAATATCATCGAATTCTCTTCGTGTGTTAATGTTATTAAGCACTTAGGCTGACAGTCTGACCTTTTACCAAGCATTTACGGTCCTACGAATGTGTTCACTGCAACCTTATTATTCTGTTGGGTTTTCCGAAGCTCCGCTTTAGTTTATGACGCACCATTTAGAGGTATTAGGTCCTTCTGCAACATTGACTGTGGTTCTAATTTTAATTTTTTAAATGCCTTCACAAAAGTTGAATATTTATAAAACACTACAGTAGCCTTACATATTTCTGATATCCTACACTAAACATCTGTTGCGTTATCTATAAAGTTCGTTCAGTTGCCATGTTATAATCGAATGTAGGATACTTGAATAACCGCTATAGACCCAGTGGTAACTATATGTGCCACTTGCGTAATAATCAGCAACTCTGAATTTTACACACAGAATTTCTTTATGGATTTGTATATCGTAATGAGCAGCGACAAATCCATAAGCAACATTGACTATTTTGCTTTTGTAATGGAGACATTGTGTTTACTTCGCGGTAGGGACTTGATTATTATTTAGGCGAGCTTCGGCTTCAAAGGGTTAAGCATGTGCAGTCAGCAATATTATGCATGACTTAAAATGCTTGTACCATTGCTGCATTAAACAATGTGTGTTTAAAATCGCTTGACAGGTGTCAAGTGTACAGGACTTTCTTAATGCAAATCACCGCTTCCATCAGTCGTGTACTGCTCGGACAGCTAATTGATTATTCAGTTCAGCACAATTGTTTTATAGCGCACTCCATGCGTTTTCAAAAAATAAAAAATAAAAATAAAACAGCGGCCCACTTAATTTCACAGCTTTTTCAGTTTTATTTTCTCAGTACCCACTCCACCCTTCAAATGCAATAACTGGATGCTTCAGGCAGGAGTCCTCCAAACTTCGTGGGCACTTACCTTAACGAAGTGACTGCGAGTAAAAGTGTCTTCTTAACAGGAATCACGGAAAATTTTAGTTCATGGTAGTTTGAAATTGATAATACGGAACAACAACAAAAAAGGTGGCTGATAAGGATTTTTGTAATAATTTAAATTTAAAACTGAAATAAAGTTACTTATTTGATAATAAAACGTGTTACAAAACCTGCTCATTGTGCAATACACAGCACTTCTTTGTTACACAGGTTGACAACATTGTACGTGATAGTGGCACGCAATCTCATATTTTGACTCCCCACGAAAATATGGAAACAAAACGATGGTCAAAAACAGAAATTGATGGCACGCTGAAGTACATACTTAACACACGTTCGTTAAGTTTTATTATGAGAACCTGAAGGATAATATTAACTCGGATCATGAATAAATAGAATGTGTACTAGAATCAACTGGTTCAGGACAATGCAGTAGCGAGCTGGTTGGTGAACCTTTGGATTATTTTAAAGACGGAATTTTTTTACTGGCTATATGTCTACCAGCTTCTGAAGAAGGCGTACGCTATGATAATGAAAGAAATTAAGTGCAGTGTTTTTAATGTCATTGTATTTTTGGTAGAAATGGATTATCAGGCACATTTGGAATCAAATAATGTTAATGTTTTATAACTGAAGTTTTCCAAATTTGTTACAGTGTAGCAATGTACGTCATTGATTAACCAGAGCGGTTTAGTTCTGAACAAAATAACGTTCATTAGTGTTTCTGAACACGTTTTATTTAAAGCATATTAAAGTTTTATATAAGACACGCGTTCCATAGGTGGTTTAAATTCTTTGACATTCTATAATTACGGGCGTAACCGTTTTGAATAAATTAACTATATACACAGGTGGACAAGACGTTGGGGGAAGTGTATATCCAATATGTGTATGTTGAAATTATAGGTCAAATGACGTCCTTCTTGTCAAGAAACTGATTTTTTGGATGGAATTGTGTTGAAAAGTGTACACAGTAAACGTGTTTATTTGGATTTACTGTTTTTCGGTCGATAATATGCATGTCCGGTAAGTTTAATATCCCATTTTTTGTCATGGTATTACACTTATAACTGTTGGTTATATGCATGCAGACTACCTGAATGCACTGCGGCGTAATTCAAATGACTTCCTACGGTTGAAGAATTGAATAAAAAGTTGGAATTAGAGATAAGAGAAATGGTGTGACTAACACAGTTGTTACGCATTAGCTAAGAAATCTGAACTGTGAATAACGAGGGTGTATGGCAGGAAAAAGTTGTCATTACTTTAATATCCACACAGAGTTACTCAACCATCCAGTGACAGTCGCCATTCTGTTTAATATTCCTGGCAAGGCATTCAAAGTACAAAACTTGTCTCCGGTAGTTTAACCCGGAGGTTCAACACCGCTAATTCCAAAGTCTACCATTGGGCACTTGTACTCACTTCTCTTCTCCACGGTCACTGTCCTAAATGTCCGTCCTAAACCTCCCGCATCCTTCTTGGTTTTCAAAAATTCTTTATGTATTTCTTTGTTCCCGTCGTAGTCTCATGCCCACCCATGTTATCCCTAGACTTCACTGTCCTAACAACAAGCGACCTCTATAAATAAGTGAAGAAGTTCCTCGTTAAGCAGTATCGTAAACTACCCGGTTCATGACTCAAGTCCCATTATTTGTTTGGGGACTTTGTTTTCCGACGCGCATAATTTGTTATTCCCTCAGACAGCCGTTAAATACTATCGAAACGAAATGTAAAACTATTTGTTTGTAGCCTATGTAAAGATATGTGGAAATCAAAATTTCAATTAAAGAACAAGCATTTCTAGAGCTTTCTTCTGTAAATTTCATCACGGCCCTTATCTGTACTGTTGTTTCCGCATTTTGAAGAATTTATCGTAAATTTCTTCCAGTTCAGAGAATATCATCTTCTGAAACCATGGCTCAGTACCACTTAGTTCTGTAAAACCTGGGCTTCGAGGACTTTGAGCCAACGGCTTCCAGAAACCGAGATGGAAATAAACTTCAGGACGAGATAAAAACAGGGCTACGTCTCATAACGAGGTATTTGAATTAGCGTCTTCAAGCTGAGACGTGGGAGTCTCTAGCTCGGATTTACTAGTTCAAGTTGTGTACATTTATTTGCTGCAATTACGTCATGGTCTCCGTTTACGACAGTTCCAACTAATGCTTGACTTAACGTCACAACTAATTATTTCAAGTTAAACAGTTTGCGTCGTTAATTGCTTCACTGAAACGGGGTCATATTTGTGAAAGACGTCGCATATGAACATATGTGGTTTATTGTCCTCTCATATCCTGCTTATAACACGAATTACTTGTTGACCGAATATAAAGCTACTATTTAATATGTAAACCCCTCAAAATACTCTGGAGGTTGTCATTGTTAGCTTCATTATACCATATCTATATTGGAAATTGTCATTGACTCATACACACGACGTTTCGATAATTGACTGTACTTCCATCTTTAAGTGATTGTGTTTATACAGAAAGAAATTTTCTGCCATGTTTTTTAATCTCGTTGCAACGGCCTGAATCAAACACTGAAGCCGTTACCAAACCGCCCCGAATATTATACAAGTCTAACATTCAAAGGACTTGGTTCTGCCCCGTATTTTAGACTACCATTAATCCCGAAAGCAACCATTAAACACGTATGTCAGCGTAATTATTATTAGGCCGATAAAATTAACGAGCATGAGATGTACAGAGTATGCAGAACGCATGGAAGAGATTAGAAAACATTTGTGGAAGGCTTAGATGTACACCGAAGGATAATATTAAAATTGTTCTTAAATATGGTGTGAGAGTTTGGATTGAATTTATCTGACTCAGGATGCATCCACTTTGTGTTCTTGTGAACACAGCAGTGAACCCTTGGGTTCCTCAAAGACGGCGAATTTGGTAGGATATAGATGCTCCTTGTGGCACTGAAATAAAACTGGATATTCGAAAACGCGAATGCGCGTGTAACGAGAGTCCTCTTTATTTGTGAATTTTAATTAGGCACGAAGAGTGTTACGTATATTACGACTGTGGCGGTGGTAAAATTTCGCCATAATGCGGCCGCAGAATCCTTATCGTGCACCCGTGTTCAAAGGTGTTTGAAGTTACTGCCACAATGGATGCATCACATAGAGAGGTCCTTCTAAAACGCGCCACGTTTCACCGAGTCCCAGGAGTGAGTTACGCTGCTGTAAACCAGCCATGATTAATACAGGTGCTCTAAAAAATGTGTACACTGCAGCAACTTCGGTGGCCGCTTGTCACTAGATTCGCTAATTCACTAAGTGTCAGTGCTGGTGTATGTAATGATTTAGTTTATTAAGATGTCTTTATTTCATTCTTTGATTGTGTGTGTATATACATGTTTTTGGGACATTCTGTATAAAAGTGTTTTCTATTTGTCTGCACATTTTCAGCTTTTAAAATTTCTTTTATTCTCTCATACGTGCCGGAAGTAACGATGAATTAATATTACATGTGTATGAAGTTATGAAAGAAAGATTGAATAGATACGCCTAAACACAAAAGGGATTGTACACACATTCAGAATATGCGTTGAGGTTGCGTCATTCACACGAATTTCTTCTTGATGTATTGTGTTTCTAACCTGCAGACTTCTTAGCCTACCGGCTAGAGTTTTGTGAGTTATGCCACATGAATATATTGAAGCCTCGTGGCGGTTAGGGAGCCATTCATTTATAACATGCGTTGTGTGCTGTAGTTTGATGTAGCCCCGAAGATATAGGCGGTATGTTCTTCCGAAACGATGGTATCTCCGACTCCACGCGGCGTTACTGCCCGTAACATCAACATCGAGATGTTCTGTTACGAAATTTGTTACGGTGTCTATTAGTACGTGTGAAGGTGTAGATTGGATTAAATTGGCTTAGGGTAAGATCGAGTGGCGGGCTGTTGTGAACAGAGTGTTGAAACTCCGGTTTTCTTTTCAACTACCTCATCGATTATCTGCTTCTGAAGACGGCCTCTGTCTGTGGTTTGTCAGGTATTGCATGTTTGTACTGCTCAGGATGTCGGAGACAAAATGCAGGGAAGTGTATTTGGGTCTATGGGTGATAAAGAAATAGGAGGTAGAGAAAATTACATATGAGGAACTTTATGATTTTTACTGTTACCACCAAATATTACTAGTGATATACTTTAATGCAAGATGGACGAGACAATAGCACACATGGGAAAGATGAACAATTTATACAGTTTTGGTCGGTAAATATTTCGTGCTTCGATTTTTTTACGAAAATCTTTAAAATTATGTTTGTGCATTTTGTAAAATAGGGGTTATATTGGATCGATACGTACCAGATTCAATTCGCAGTAGAGTTTTCGTGTAGACCTCCCGCTGTAGTTAATTTAATGTGAAGCATTTAAGTACGTCGGAAGTAAATTCTTGCATGAGGTGAGAGAGAGACACACGCACGCGCGGACAGATTGAAGGACATTAAGTTGCATCCCTGCAGTTTTTACGGCATAAAAAATTTCTTGACAATTTGTTTGAAATGTCACAATAGGCATGAAATAGTAACATAAATCGAGCTCGTTTATAGAAGGGGTGTTTGGACTTGTGCAAGGGTTCTAGCGCGAGCCAGGGGGATGATGGGTGATAAGAACCCCAGTAACACGCGTTGCAAGCATCTGTTGTCTGCAAAGCGGAGGGGCTGGCTGCAGGGGGTGGGGGAATTTCACGTTAAAAGCGTCTTGTATGGAGATAAACAGGGCTATGTCGCTCTGATGTCCATGTATGAATGCTTCACTTATTTATAACTTTAATGGCGCTGCGAAAGACAGAAATTACACGTCGGTTGAGATGTGAGGTTCTCACGATGGCGAAGATTTACTTGTAGGTGGCTGCAGACGTTTCACAGGCAGTGTCTCATTGTCCAGGGTTGGACTAATTGCTAATTTTATAATATGGATGCTACCCTAGGTCTTTCAGGAATTAGACCCACCGAAGTGTTTGGATTTAGAATTGTGAATCCTTTGTCGCTTCATACGACCCGCTGGACAGTCCATCAGTTCGTCGCAAGAATTCTTACAGCGGAACACATAGAAACCTGATAATACATGTACCGAGCGGAATTTCAATTCTAATTTCTGTTGTTTAAGCGGTTTTAAGACCGAAATCGTATCTTAAAAATTAGACACGTTCTCTCTATATAAGATCCTTTTCCAGTCCATTATTTATTAACCATCTTGTATTTCAACGGTATTTAGTCTGAGCCACTGACTGCATTGTAATATCACAAATAAATTGTGGAAGAAATAAGGTATTATTTTGTCCGTACTTGAGGACAGTTAGGCGAGAGGCTGGCAGTTTTACTTCCCATAAATATTAACTTCACCTGCATGGGGGGAAAAGGTACAGCTCCACGCGTTCGTATATTAACCTTAATACTCGATGGAGGTGAATAGTCAGTTTGACACTGCGGCCGTTCTGATGTCAGACATCGAATTCTTATTACGCATTGGGTAAGAGGTTAGATGGGACCCAGAATCGATCTGTGCGTGGTGTGGAAGAAGACAATCCTCTTCGATTCACAGATATCGAATATCTGCTGTCCATTAACTGTATTGATTAAAAAAATAGGTGAACATGCAGTTGTATATTCACTCTCGTGGTTTATATATTTCATTCATTAGTGAAAGGGGATATGACGCAATTAAATTCGGTACACTGGCCTCTGCTCCGTATGAAAGAGCAGAGAGGTTAACGTAAACGGTTAGTGTGATGTGACGTAGTTTGTTTTTACATTAATGTCATTCCACTGTCTGGAGTTTGAAATGTACCACATCCATACAAATGATGTTTATTATAGAGTCCTCCTATCTGCTTTCTGTGGCGAGGGAGTGAAGCGTATGAAATGCTAAAGTCATGTTGTGAGCCTGGCACCACAATCTTGAAATGTTGTTCCCTTTGCTGTGAAGAGCAGTGCATTACAAATGTTCAGAATTGCTTGTTTTTCAAGTGAGCATCATTCAATAAAATTGTAATTGGGTTTTACTGTTTAATCATCAGTTATGACATTTGGAAATGTGGGAGGGAGTGGGTAATGACTCATGCAAGAGTTCCTCTTGTTTACCTGACATTTGTTCAGGTGGTCAAGAAATCTTCTGCTTTATATGGAACCCGAAGATTCAAGAGCTCACAACTTTCTGCAGTCCACATCGTCACACGCAAGGTCTCTTCCATTTATTTTAATATTGTCATCCCATACGCACGTACATCTTACAAAGATATTTCCGACTAAAGTGTGAGCATTTATTATCCCGCATCGCTCAAATTATATGACAATATTGGTGAATGAACATGTGAGTAAAATTTGTCTTCTACAGCGCGTAACTTTCAAATCTACACACGTGCAACACAGACACACTTCCTATGATGCGTATGGTCCTGTACTTAAAAATTACTGTGGTTTCTGGAAAGTATTTCGACTTGTAAGTTACAACGTCCACACCTTCCTCGGTCCCACCGAGCCTTCGCACGGATGGGTACCGCGGTTCTTTAGCGACAGACGTCTGAAGCTAATCACTCACCTCCTTCTGGTACTGAGGTTAAGAATGCATGGAGCTAAACCTTAACTTCCCCATACGTCTGCATGGCGTGGTGCATAGTCAAGCGCCAGAGATGGCTGTGTCTGTCTTTACCTTATTTTAATGGATTGTATTTCCTTTATGTGTAGAACTTCTGTACGATGAGCTATTAATTTTAGAAAGTGATAATTTTGATTTGAGTTTAATGTAAATTAGACGTCAAAATCAATTTTTTAGTGTGGACTCACCTTTGTAGTTTATAATTTAATCGAAATCCGTTTAATAGTCTCGCAGGTAAAACGTGCGAACGCAATGTTTATTAACTTCGTGCACAGGATTCGTAATTTGGGGCGGGTTTTATATATCTGCTCGTCTAACTGTCCGTATTTTAATTTTTACCAGCCCGCAGATATTATAATTTTAACATACCAGGGAGCATTGGAAATTGTTATTAGGTACTCGTTTTCCCGGCTAAATTTGTCCCCGGAATTACTTTGTACTTGTTTTTGTATGCTAACTTGTGTCAAAAAAAATTATTTGTGCTTGTTAATGACATGTGCTTGCGAAGTTCAGCTCTGATTTTAGTATGGCTAAGAAAATGTATTGGGTTACATTCGGCATGTATCATAGTTCGGTTTGCGAACATGAGACAAACGACTTACACGTTCCGTAAGCCTAAGCTGACCTGTTTCTTTCAAGCAATTCCTTCCAGTCGCGATTTTGTCGTGGTTTATGAACAAAAGTACATTCTAAGGAAATTGTATAAGTAAATAAACTCTGAAGTGTCTTTTTTCTGGGTTGTTCCGCCGTGTAATATGTTAGAAATTTACAGACGTTCCACGGTACATCAGAGCGTTCTAGTGGTAGAGCTGCAAGCACCTCTGAAACGTCGATGAAATACAGGACTACACGGCGCAACAACCCAGACAACAAGCATCTTCGTGTTCTATACCGTGAGAACCTCAGATGTGACGAAATTAACTTCCTGATGAGTTGTATCTGAAATAAACATCAGTCATGAAAGTACAGGTATGCCCCTAAAATACATGTTCTTTTAGTGGTGTCGGATTTTTCAAGATCGGGCCGGACTTATGTTTCTTTACGGGCCGGAATTTGCCTAACCCTGGCTCGTCATTGTGTTCTGAAAAATGATTTTTGTTTTTCCCGAAGCAGTTGACAGGTGTAATGGATTTAGTTTCAGCATTGTTCCAGGAATACTGTCGCTAACAATACCGTCTTTACCTGTAGAATTCTTTAAGTTGCGAGATAAAGTGTAGAGTCATCTCTTTATTGGCCGCTGATTCAGTATTTGTCTTCTGTGTTTCTCAGAATGGTATTTATTTTTACTGTTCCTTAAGCTTTACATTCCATATATACCTTGTCAGGTAATTTATAGTGGCATTCTTAAGTCAATAAAAGAGGTTTGTACACTTCATCATACTGATTACTGCGGATCAGAAATTTATCTGAGGTTCGCGAATTACGGGTAACCGGTATGCCGAAGTGCTGAGGGTTCTCTAGAAACAGCTGATATTATTTTCAGTCAAATTTACTGAAGAAAACGACTGCATTCACATTCCTTTTCTTAATTCAGGCGTACCTTAAAAGAATGTTTTCGCGGGCGCGTGTGTGTATTCTTGTTGCAATTGTAAACGTTCAATTACATTGGTTTTCTCTCATTCTGCAGAGGATTCATTCAATGTGATGTGTTGATCTCAGTTCATGTGGCGGAAATGAGCTTCTAAATTTCGTAACATAGAAGTAGCGTACAAGTCTATTTATTGTTAACAAATCAGTTTAGGAATAGATGAATGAATTATTTTACTTGTGTTGCATTAAGCATAGGCTTTAACATGTCGAAACCTGTAGGATTTGAGGTTTTCACGCGGTTAGTTTGAAGAAGGCTGTCTTCTGGGTTGTTGCGACTTGTGTCTGGTTGTACTTTACCGACGTTTCAGAGGTCCTTCCTGCCTCCGTCATGTTTAACAGTTTGTTTAACGAGTTTTTTTTAAAAGAAAACTGAAGTTCAGTAACTTGCCATGTCTCTTTAATGCTGTCAATCTCTGTGGAGTGCGTGTAATCGATTCCGTATTGCGACCGACAATGGCGCTCCGTCTTGATATAAAATAAGGACGTACCTGTAACTATTTCATTGGACTGACGTCAACCAAAATTAAATCACCTCATCACAAGTTTCGTTGCCGTAATTGATGGAAATCCGTTTAGTAGTTCCTGAGACGTATACTGACGGACACACATGAGCTCACAGTTATGCGTTATTTTATGTATTTCCTCCAAATAACGCATACAATTCACTGGGCGAATTCAATTATAGAAGCAATTCAATGGCTCTCACAACATAGAATTGCAAGTTCTGGGTGACCTGTTGACACCATATTACAGTGCTGAAGTAGTTTTCTGGCTTTGTGTGTTGAATGGCAAAATCCGATCCCATATTAATGGACGAGGGAAACTTATCATCATAATACGGATGCTGTGTGCGTGTCTGTACGTTATAACACGCTCACGCCACCTCGTGGGGCCCCAGGTGAGGTACACTAACTTCATGACCTCCATAATTTGGCGGAAACATGAACTTGTAATTTTGCTCATTCTGTGAATCCGACATGGATAACGTATTATATTAATAATTATCGCCGTAATGTTAGTTGCCTACTTCCAGCTACAGGCTGACTGATGTCGTCATGTTCAGTAAAACATTAAACTTTCTGTTCCTGCTGCTGTAACAGGTTCGTTTCTGTCCGAGGATGCGAAGTGTTATTAGCGAAAACTTATCAGGTCCGAGACTACATTTCATATCGTTATTGACAACCTCCCATGTCTGCTATCCACGCTGTTGTATCTATCCGCCATGTCTAGTGGCTGTCTCTATCCGCAGTCTGTAAACGCACAGTGCATTCTGGGCAGGGATTCCACACAACACAGACCCCGTCCAATTCTTCAGTCGTTTGTGGAAATTACGCGAGTTTTTGTCACGTGCAAGAGAGCAACGCGTGTGCTTTCCATTTTGCGAGAAAACAGTAAAGTTTGCTACCAAAACTTATCAGTAAATATAAATAATATTTTGAGATGTTTTCCGTGATGCATCCGCGTTTATCTTTTTGTAGACTGTGAGTGATAGTTCAAGATACTTGTAAATACAAACATGTAAACGTCATTGAAATTTTTCTTTCAGTGCAAGGTCATGAATAGGTGTGGTAGACTAGTCGACTGGCTACTGAGTCAGATAAGTTACTTAATTTTTATGGTGAAGTGATCTTGACATTGTAAAAAAATCGCTTCAGAAAAATGACACCGATTTAAAAACTTACAACCGTTACTATCTTATCCCTTGCCATGCCGTGTTGAAAGCAAGATGAAAGTAAACGATGTCTTTTGTTTGTGTATTTCCATAGCAGGCCTCTTTCACGATTTCCATAGTTAAAGGACGAAATTTTACCGAATACGCCAACCTATGAACCAACAAACAAACCTAACCTAAATTAACCTAACCTAACAACCTAAACTGAACTAACCTAACGTAACCTAACCTAACATAACCTACCCTCAACTAACCTAACCTAACCTAACATAACCTAAACTAAACTAAACTAAACTAACCTAACCTAACGTAACCTAACATAACCTAACCCAACCTAACCCAACCCAACCTAACCTAACCTTTGGTGTTATAGTTTCGCGTCCACTATCATGCGAAGACTTTTTTGCTGTAAATTTGGCACCTCTAAGTCATCGCAAAGTTTGGCATAGAGACGCTCAGCTTCGCGACTGCTGGCGTCGATATCACAACATTGTGACCAATGACATGCACTTAAATGCGCCATTACAACACGCAAGAAATTTGAAGCCCTTGAAATAACACTGGCGACAAAGTTCGAACATCGACGCCAGGCGTCGCGACGTCGAGCATCACGACACCATCTAATGACGCAAAAGATTCCGCAGATGTAGTTAGACATCACTGATGACAAGAATAGAAAAGCAACGCCCGGCGTCGCGACCCATATTGTCACGACGCCATCACAAGACCCAGGAATATGACTCGAACGATTTGGATAACTTTGGTTGCAACCTTAGGAAACCAACGCGTGGCGTCGCGACGCCCTATCATGACGCCAAAGTTACCGCAGATGAATTTAAATATCACTGCTGACGAAACTAGAAAACCGACGGCTGGCGTCGCGACGCCATCCGCCGTCACGCCAGATGAAGAAAACCCCCTTGGTATAACGTTGGGCACGATGATAGAAAATCGACGCCGTGCGTAACGAGGCTCTTACAATACGATATTTCACCGAAGACGCCCACCTATGAACCAACAAACCAACCTAACCTAACCTAAACTAAAGTAAACTAAACTAACCTAACTGAACTAACCTAACTAACCTAACTTAACCTAACCTAACCTAACCTAACCCAACCTAACCTAACCTAACCTTTGGTATTATAGTTTCGCGTCCAGTCATGCGAAGACTTGTTTGCTGTAAATTTGGCGCCTCTAAATCATCGCAAAGTTTGGCATAGAGACGCTCAGCTTTGCGACTGCTGGCGTCGATATCACAACATTGTGACCAATGACATGCACTTAAATGCGCTATTAAAACACGCAAGAAATTTTAAGCCCTTGAATTAACACTGGCGACAAAATTCGAACATCGACGCCAGGCGTCGCGACGCCGAGCATCACGACACCATCTAATGACGCAAAAGATTCCGCAGATGTAGTTACGCCTATCGTCGCGACGCCATCACAAGACCCAGGAATGTGACTCGAACGATTTGGATAACTTTGGTTGCAACCTTAGGAAACCGACGCCAGGCGTCGCGACGCCGAACGTTGCGACGCCCTATCATGGCGCCAAAGTTACCGCAGATGAATTTAAATATCACTGCTGACGAAACTAGAAAACCGACGCCTGGCGTCGCGACGCCATCCGCCGTTACGCCAGATGAACCATGGTATAACGTTGGGCACGATGATAGAAAATCGACGCCGTGCGTAACGAGGCTCTTAAAGGACGAAATTTTACCGAATACGCCAACCTATGAACCAACAAACCAACCTAACCTAACCTAACCTAACCTAAATTAAAAAGAGAAATATTCAGTTTGAATCTCCGAATGAAAATCTTCCATGCACTTCACAACAAGCTACGATATATAGGCACACCTCGCCAAAATAAATCACGTCAAATAGAACCCGTAGTATCAACGCTTCTAAAAGCACTTTTTTTAGAGTACCACTTACTGATCGTATCCAGTCAGCATAAGTTTAAGGTTAATTTCACTGTAATTTAAGTTATTTTTATCCCTTATCCCGTATCCCTTAAAAAGTAATAATCCTTTGTGTCCACTTAAAATATGTCCTTAATATTATATTTATGGTTTATTTAACGACACTGTTAGTAGTTCTGACTATAAACTCCTGATGACAATATGGTTTCTGATAATATATAGGAAAGGACGTGGAAGGAAACAGTCGTGTCATAAAGTACTGTCTCAACATTTGCCTATACGGTTTGGAGAAATCAACGAAAATACGATATCCGTTCTCCGGGACGACATTTGAAACTTATACCTTCCAAATACGAAGCAAGAGTTCTAACCACTCGGCTACGACGTTTGCTATACGTCATCAAATAAGAATAAATCACAGTGCTGTTGTTAATGTGAAATAGTCAGTACATAGTGACCTATATTCAGTAATTTAGCTACAGGCGTTACATGCCCAGTGCAGTTGATAGTGACAGCCTAACACACAGCACGACGCAAGATCTTAGTTGGGAAAGTTTAAGGTTATTCATCTACTTACGAGGTATCTTTATTTTATGGAATGTGTGGTTCATTATCGTGTTCACGGAAGCCCACCTTTAGGCTTGAGATTGACCAATTGAATCCATTCCACACCGTATTTATTTAAGATTAATATTAATATTGCCCTCTCATGCACGTCTAGCCCTCTGAAATGGTGTACCTTCATTGTTCCGACCAGAACTTTCCATTGCGGTTGATGCAGAATCGTTACATTACCCATAAACCCACTGACACTCGTGTTACGACCCACACGTTAGAAATTAAGCAGAAGTGTGGCTTTAACGTCACCCAACACCGCCACCCAGCCACTCCTCGATGGGCCCAGACCTCCCCGGACAAGCAGCGAGCCATCACCCTATATTTTCTCACGCACTTCGTCGCACATGTCGCTGTCATTACTCCACATGACGTCACTGCTAGTTTTTTGTACGTTGGTACCCCCGAAACTGTAACACATCCAACCCTATATCCTCCAGAGCTACTGTTCACTTGGCAGCCTGGCCTTACTTTTTTGCTGTGTGACATTCTTCAATCTTAAATAAACTAATTTCATGCATGAGTGACTTAAATCGATGGTACAACATAACTTGACGATTTTAGCCTTGTATCACAAAAATAATGCTTAAATCAGAAAATATTTGGAACTGAGCCGGAGGAAGTAACTGTAGGATGGAGAAAATATAACAGTGAGATGCGTCATTATTTTTAATTCTTACCAAATTGACTATTAATAGGGTGATCAAATCACCCTGAGTCCTGAGATGGCTAGGACATGCAGAACGCGTTGGAATAATGAGACATTAATATAAAATTTTCTTCACAAAAGACGATGAGGCCAGTTGGTAGTCGTAGGCATAGATGAGAGGATACTAGGCTGCTATAAGCGATCTCAAAGAAATAACGAAATATTTTGGACTGGATTCACCTGGTTTGCGACAGGGTTTCATGGCTGTCTGTTTAGACTTCGGTAATGAATTGTGGCTTTCGTAAAAAAAACAGGGAATCTTTTGACATGCTGAACAACTATCAGCTTTTCAAGAAAATTTCATCTACGTGTGCTGAAGTTAGTAGTTATTCTTGAAAATATTTGATCTCACTTCAGAATAGAAGATTTAAAAAATGTATCTTAGTACTGAAGCAAGGATGAAGATGAATGAATTCATGTCTCGCGCAGAAAATGTGCGCATTTTCATCCTTTCAAATTATGAAACTGACATTTTTATATCGAATTGACTTATGCCGGTCTTCATTTTACGAGTGCACTTGTTCATGTGTTTGTAAAAAAAATAATCTAGATTTTAATAATGTTCTTCAAGTGGCTTCTTGGAGTTTCAGACACTGAAGAAATCTGAAAGTGTTCTCAGTATAGGCCGTAGAAACTTTTGATCGAGAAATGACAAGAATGGAACCGACAATAGGCCTACTTATAAATGTTTATAATTATTTATTTGTAAAGTTATATTACAACGCCCTTTCAGGTACTACGTTATAAATTTTAGTGACAAATACACTGTAGAATGCCATTGCATTGTCTGTTAAATGTTGGCCTTTGTCGGAGGGATACTTGATATAGACAACGTTTCTGGAGTTGTTTGTGCTCCCCTCTTCAGGTGAGTTTTATTATACTGACCGATTTACTATTCCTTGTAGTTGATGGCTTAAGGGCGTGGAATGTAACATGTACATGCACAGTTAAATTTTATCCTTAAATTGAACAGAGAAGAACACCTGAGAGGCCTAGGCATAGATGGATTTAATTTTAATGTGTGACTATCTGAGCGACTGTTAACGTCTTAAGAAGGACTCTGCTCCGTGGAGTTTGTGTTTACATGTCGATGTTCTGGTTATTACACCGTGTACATAAAATGTTTCGGACAAATGTATTGTCACCATCTTTAGAGATTACGTAGTGTTTATATGATTTTCATTTATAGAGTACTGGGTTAGGACTTCACAGTTCCTATTATTATTTGAAACCAAACAAGCGAATGAGAATGACAGACAGTAAATTTAACTGTAGCATGTATCTTATAACTTTTTGAAGCTTCTTGAGACTACTGACGGGCTGTTGTAAATTGGGTACAAAAAGAAATAGGAGGCAGAAGATAAATGTATTTAACAACTGAAAGAAATAAAGGAAAGCCAACAGATTTTTGAACGCGTTTTCAGAATGTCCCTAGTTCGTATTCCGAGGAAGATATTGCACTGCATACCACATGGATGGAAGGTCGAGGTATTCGCTATAAAGGATGGAAGGGTCAGTAGACCGAATACCTGCTCTTGTGCTGCTGTCGCTGGTAATGTAGGGTGAAGATGGCTGTCTTCTGGGTTGTTACGCCATGTAGTCTGGTAGACGTTTAACAGCAACCAACGTTTCAGAAGTTCTGAAACGTTTGTAAACTTCTACCAGACCTCGCAGTGCAATAACCCCCAAGACAGTTAATCTTCGCACTCCTCACCACGAGAACCTCAAATCTTGTATATTACAGTGCGTTTCCCGCTCGCATATAAAAAGCGTTCCAAATTACGTAGGCTCGTGTTTTGATGTTTACGTGCGTATTTCCGTGCATGTGCATGTTCATCGGCAAATGTGCACATGGCAGTGAAGTCTTCTCGGTAATTGGTGTTAACGTCGAAAACTGTTTCTGTCTCATCAGATTTCGGTCGCCTTTGTCAATGTGAATACGTTATATGTAAGAAAACTCACAATATTCTGCAATTTTACCAGTAAATGTGTGTGTTTGCTCTCTCTCACACACACATTTAAAGAGAAATTAATAGCCTGCATTTTCTTTGGAAGTGTATTGCAAATCTTCATCTTATAACAGTGACTGCGACATAACGTGTTATTTGTTTTTGTTAAACTGTGTTTATAAAACTGCATGGTTTTGCTAATGTTTGTTTTGCTGTAGGTAGTTACTTACCTTGGCCTTTTAAATTGGTGATTTATGTATGTGCGTGGAGAAGATTACCTTGGTATGACGTCATTTGTGTTTACTTCCGGTTCGGCTGCTAAACTCAGCTGTTCGTAAGGATATTCAGTTATTACTGCCTACCAGCATCGGGTGTGTCCCCATACATGGCAGGCAACTCTTCATTACCGTTCATTTTGACGTAGCAGCTGTGTGGTACATGGAGTTCGCAGGAAGACACGTTGGCTTCTTTATTTCGTTTCTCTTTCTTACACTGTTTCTACTTCTCTCTGTATTTATTTTAATTTATTTCTTTTGATGTTTTCATTTCTGCCTCGTTTAATTTTCATTGACTTCTACAAGTTTTGTCGATTTATTTACTTAACTGGTCATTTAATGTCTTGTCCATTAGTGTGGAATAAAGGCGATGAATATGACAGACAAGTTAATTATAGTTCCTGAAACTAACAGATAATAGTTTTATGTCCATCCGCATGTTTTATTTCCAAAAACTACTCAACTAATGGCATTTGGTATTGACATTTGGAGAACGAACAGTATCGGTTTATTAAGACCTTTACTTTACGTATGTTGAAATGGAACATTTTTCTTAACTTTATGAAACATAAGTATCAAATAACAGACCTCGTTAAGGTCTACAACTTTTATTTGAATATTACTTTTTATTAGATTGAATATTTAACTAAATGCGAGTAAATGTTTGATTACGCACTGCTATTTGTGGTGTGCCTAGCTTTGTAACATTAGCCGTATACCGGAAATAAGTATAAATCTAGGCCGATAAGGTAGGTCATGCAAGATCACAAAGTTCAGTTTTGAAAAGCATGAGTACGCATAAGTACAATGTATTTCTGCAACAAGGTTGGTGGAAAAGGATCTCTGCTTTATTTGACATTTAATTCGTGATTTTTATTGTGCTTCCAAATAAACTACAGTATTAAGGTCAAAAAACACTTTTTTGTTCCCGCTAATTGTTGTATTAGTGAAATTTCCTCTGTAATTTAAGGTTCACAGTGTTACCGAATTGTTTTTTCTTCTGTTCCAGGTAAGTCCTGGATTTCTGTTGGTGCACTTCTCCACGCGTGCCCTCATTGATTGTTCAAACACTTGCAAAGCCTTTGTAGCATACATCAGCTTATTCGTCCGATGAAGAAACTGGTTGGTAGCAAAGGTGGTTCCATAGTCATATTAGGAAAACTTAGAAACTAAGAACCCGGGACCTTTCTTCCGCAAACTTTGTTCTGGAATGATACTCCTTATTTTAAAACACGTTGCAACATCCAGTCCTTTTAGTATGCACTGGGTAAATGTGTATGAATAGGGTTCATTATTTCTGTGTCGTAATTAGTCTCGGAGCCCCATAAGTTAAAAATGAGGCAGGGAAGAGTTGAATTTTTTTCAAGGTTGTATTCACTTCTTGGATGGAGAGACTGAGGATAACTACGAAAATACTGAGTGAAGGTAGCCAGTTGCTCAACTGAGAGTCGACCGTTGTCGCGAAATGTACTGGCCTATCCTGACATTGTTCTAGGTACTTTTAATTCCTGGTTTATTTAACGACACTTTTTCAACTGCTTTATAAACGGGAAGGAACATTTAAGGACGGAGTCGTGACGTAGTTTACGCATTTGTCTGCAGGGAGTGAGGGGAGAAAACTTGCAGGACGGTCGGTCGATCATCGGATTCGGGAACTCTCATATACAAAGCCGGAGTACTAACCACTCGACCGCACGCTTAAAGTGAATCATAGCGTAATAAGATTTGTGTTGTCGCTGGGAACTTAAAAGGGCTTGACATGGAGAGAGCTTTTGGACACTGCCCATGTAGGCTCTTTGTTCCGTTCCATCAGGCTGGTAACGTTATTAGAGGCGTGCGGTGTTATCATGTCTTCGTCATCTGAAGGCTTTGCTCCTCTGTCAGTTCGACAGACAGTGAACATTTAATGAGACAGGATCTCAGCAAAAGAGGCCGTAATTGGTAACTGGGTGCCAGATAGTGAAGTGTATGTTTTTGTCTCGGGATTCAGTCATTCCTTAAAAGTGAAGATTTTGTTTCTTTTTCCGTTTGTATTTTATTGTGCGTTTTTCCTTCATGTCATTTCTCTGCTTCGTATTTTCCATATTTCCTTCTTCCTGATTCGACTTTTCTTTTTTTAGTTTCCTTCTTCAGTCCTTTTTCTTTATTTCGACAGCCTTAAACCCAGAATAGTGGTCGTCTTCGAAAGCCCCACAGCAAAATACTGGTCATATATGTATATCTGTGGAAATTTACAACTAGCAAACTTCATTGGCGTCGATGTGGAAGGCTCGTCACTGCTTGGGGGCAGGCACAGAGAAAGAAATAATCGACGAGAAGGTGTTATTTTTAACTTTTGATTATAATTAACTTGGCTGATAATTAACAACCCATGGATGTCCGACAGCGACTTGTGTAAAATGATTTATTTCCGTCATTAATAATGTCCGCAGGTTGAGAAATTTTGTCTGATCTGTGTAACACGTAGAGCCAATTACAGAGTCAACAGCATGTTTTACTACTACCATCATATAAATATTTGCGCTTATAGGCACTAAGAGTCAATTGACGGAACGAGAGATGACATTGAAAGCATGCATAATACTGAATACATCATCAGGTCTGCAGCCTTTGTACGAGGGATTAGGGTTAAGTATAGTGGCGAGACTTGCATGGGAAATTGAGCTTTATATCCATTTAACCTTTTTCCGTCCTGAATTAAAATAAATCTGCATGTCTCCCTGAGACAATATGAGAGTCTTGAACGCAGATTGCATAACAATATTAAAGTGGATTTTGAAGAACTAGGATATGAGGATGTGTACTGGTTCTGGGGAGACACCAGTGACGGATTCTTTTGATCACCGTAGGGAACTTACATGTTCCATAAAAGGTGGTCAATTTTTTGGCCAGCTGATCAACTGTCAGCTTCTCAAGAATTCTTGCACCGTGGAGTAAACTAGTTCGCATTGTTTACTGATCAAGTGGTATTAAATTCTGAAACATAGCAGGGAAATATATTTTCCACAATACCAAATATTGTAAAGAGCGGAAGTAGACGGTGTTTGCATGGAAAAGTTTGAGTACGACCCCTCGTATACCATTCTTGCGCGCAGAAGTTGTTAGCGAATACCGCTGTAACATGTGTATTTGTAGTAACTGACTTTTGGTTCTGTTTGTGTGTGAAGATGAAGCGAAATATTCTTACTGTTCTGGGAATGGCTTCTCACTACGGACGTTGGAAAATTTTCGTGTTTATAGATGGGTCATTAATCGTTAAAAGGGCTAAGAAGTGAGCTGTGAAATTGTAGGCCAGTGATACTTCCAGGCTTCTCCATTCTTCTCTCGCCCATCTGTTAATCCACCTATATCCTCACGCTCAATTCACTAGAGACGGCGAACTTTAATATTAAAAGACGAAAGAGTATCATCTCGTAAATCTGCCCCAGATTATCTACTTAAAGGGATTCACTATTCTGGCTTCAGGAATGAAGTGGAATCGTGTGTGGGGATACTTTGTATCTCCAAATAGTTCTGGAGCCCTATTAAAAACGTCTTTCTAAAATACTGTTACAAACCTTGCACCCCGTAAAAGTGGCTGAGTTGCTACTTTATGGTGGCACGTGACCAGAGCAAGAAGGGAGGGAGAGTGGAGGAAGATGGGAATTGTGATAAGAAAGAAAAACGACGAGCCTGGATATCGGTAGCAAGAGGAAAGATAGTGGCAAAGTACCTATATATCCGATGGAAAATGTTAACATTACATTACCGTAACACTATTAAAGCGGCATACTAAAAACTGACGTTTTTATGCTTGGTAGTATTACCCCGATAATTCGAGAAACTATAACTGCTTCGCTTGCAGCTGTCAGCAAACTTATCAATGCAACCCTTGGTATTATATGTGCGTGGTACTGTGTGTGTAGATTCGACCACGTCTACCCTAGGCTACCATACAATAACAGGCCAGAACGGCCATACCATTGTTCAGGCGACTAGTCGCCGGCTTTTAAAAGCGAAGGCCCAGAAATTGCGCTCAGGTCAGTCTATGTGCGATTTGTGTTGTGCAGATTGGCACTGGGATAGGATTTTTTCTCCAGTATCATTCCACTGCTACTTCACTCGTGTGTCTTCTGGGGGATGGACAGTGAGTCGGCTGGTTAGAGACTCATTTCCACATATAGTCTCACTCCATGGCAAGAATAATGGATCTTTACAATATCTGATACTTTTGTGCCATTGTACTTCTGTTTTCTTTGGATAACTGGTATAACAAAACGTTGTTTACCAGGGGATTCCGAATTCGAAGCAGTTATTATAACAATAATGGGACGATAGTTTTGGGTAATGTGTCATGGACTTTGGTATGACCTATAAAAGTCAGACTTAATACCTTGATGTAGACTGCTATTTAATGCCATTTAATCCCTGCATCAGCAGTACACCCTCATCAGATTTGTTCATTGATAGGAAATGCATTGCCCTGCATAATTTTGTACGCTTCTCCCTTAATACAAAAGTGTCTCTTGAGCGAACACACACAAACCATTAGACTGCGGAGCTCTAAATAAACAATAGAGGGTATCACTGTAAGAAAATATATGACCTTATATGCGCAGACGTTGAAAATGAAAAGGCAATTTTTCTGGGCAGCATTTTGAAAATTTGAGCTTTGAAATAGCCACGGACATGAAGATGGTTATTTTCTGTGGCGTATCACCATATAGCCTGGTATATTGACCGACGTTTCAGAGGAGTTCGTTACCACCCTGACTGCCCTTTACAAGCTTATTTAATTATCTATTATGTATGTAACGTTGTTGAGCTGCAAAAAAATTGGTTTACCGATGGTCGGTTGTCGCCTGTTTGAAACAGTAGAAAGTGCTCATGACCGCTAATGTGTGCAGTAAGATAGCCTTCTTTGTCATGGCTCTGATAACCACGTTTGTTGTCTGCAGGAATAAAACTGGTTTATTGAAAAGTCTGATCACATTGTAGAAAGGCCGGCATTCACAAAGGGGTTCTAAACAGGGAGGAGTAGTTGTCTTCGGCTCGCTAGCATCGTACGAAACAACAGATTGCGGTTTTTAAAACACCTTCACTTTTCTTTCACTCATAGACAATTGGGGGGTAGTTATGATTTAATAAGAACAGTAGAATATTAACACAAACTATCCAAACAGTTTTCACTCTGAAGATTTCTTGTCTTCTGGGTTGTTGCGCCGTGTAGTCTGGTCGATGTTAACCAACGTTTCAGAGGTCATACTACAACCCAGAAGACAGAACTCTTCGTACTCACCACTGTGAAAACCTCAAATCTTCCATAGTCTTCACCTTCTTCTGTTTGAGTAAAGGTAGAAGAAAACGTAAGTGGGAAAATTGAACTGGAGTATAATACATGTATTTTCCAACTATTTTGCGCGCGTTGTTGTTCATGGTATTAATTTGTTGCTTATATAAAATATTTGTTATAAAATTAATTTCGCTGCAGATAACACTAGAGAATTTATACGTTACACCACTTTCAAGTTATCTGTAGGGTGATCGTTTTTTTAGAAAGCTACAAAAGCTGCATTTGAGCATCGTGTAAACCGATTGGAGAAGTATGGACCGCAGTGAAATTATGTGGACTAAATTTGAAAATACTTCGACAGCTTTCAGTGTAGACCGTCTATCTACTCAGCTACAGGCTCGACGAATGGGATTCTGTTTCCGGTCGAGACGGAATTTCGTCTCGTCCGCACGTCTGTGTCATCTCTCGGACCCACCAGCCTTTTGTCCTGTTTTTTTCCTTCTTCGAAGAAAAATGCGCCGCAGTGTGACGCTAACCAGTCGCTTCCATCTAGATTCTAGGTTAAGAACGCGTGGAGTTTTGCTTCCACGCCCTGTCATGTGTCTTCATGGCGTAGTGCTATTGACAACGACAACTTTAGCTTTCACTTTCCCCAGTTTGATGTTTGCTTGGAGGGAGTATGGAAAAATTCTCGAGTTAGGGTAATCGGTTTTTGGGCACCAATTGGTGCTTCGAAAGCTTCCTAAAAGCTTGACAAACACACCAGGTGTTTGTCTGCATCTTGTCATAGGCGTGGAATTAGTTTGTTCTGTTCTTTAGATTGCTGTAATGGTCTGGCTTTCTAGTATGCTTGTACTATGTACAGTTTTATGTGGTGTTTTAAATAGTGTTTTTTGTAATAGGCAATCTACACTTATTACACTTTCGTATATTTTAACTTGCAGATTCCTTCTTTACTGCTGCGGTAGTAATTTCGTTTGAAATGATATGAACATTTATTACTACCGTTTATCGATCGGAACTGTTAATTAACTTATTGTTCAACATTAATCTCTTAATAGAATATTAATGGCTGATTTAATCGTGATAGAAACATACTCTGTACGAATCATTTCAACAAATTAATTTTATTATATATGCAACTAATTTTAAATTTGAGTCTGGACTACTGGGGATCTGACCACTCACTCGCCAGGTTAAGAATAAATGTAATAAATGTACCTCCAGCCTCTCAGTACTTCTTAACATGGCGCTGAAGCATAGCGACAGTTTTACCTTTTAGTAATAAAGTAGATCATGGCTGCGATAAATACAGATGTGTTCGGATATTAGACGTATTCATAATAATATTGGCTGTTATCGATGTTATGCCTTGTTTCGTTGTACAGAGGAGGTATTTTTATCACGGAAAAGTATAATAAAGTAAAGAATCGACGGAAATATTAAGTTTTGGAGTCCATAATGCACAGAAGTGGTGTTCAAAAAAGGCGAGAGGAGCCAAGGTAAGAAGCTGGACCAGTAGGTAAGAGGATGAAGAGAAAAATTCCTATCTGACCACTACGGTTGTTAATATTGTTTTCTCTATTGCCCTCAATCTGGTATCCCCATTTCTGCCTTGTTGAGATGTTGGGGTCATTCATATGGTCAATACGTGACGTCAGATCAGGATCGAGTGTCCGGAGGAGGCAAGGACGTGATACCCTCGCAAAAATGTAGTGCGAGATCGAAACGACATTCTTTTTATTAACAAGATGGTATCGAAGATATCGAATGATTTGTTGACATCGTATGAGAAAAAAATACTTATTCGGCAAAATACAGTAATTTATTCTTTGTATACCAATTTCAATAGACCTATATGAAATGGAGTAGTGAATTGTTTATAATGAATATTTTTTTTGTGAATTAACTGCAGCTTTTGTTAAGGTTAACTCTTATAGATCCCTTGTCGGGGCGAGACCGACATTCATGAAGATCACGTTCTGGTCCAGTGATGGACTCGATTTGTCAGTGTAGATATTATTAAAATGAACTCATGCATCGGATTATTCCTTGAGAAGCTAATAGCCGCTTAGCTTAGTCAGGAAATTCCCCGTCATTTATGGAAACCTAAAAGTTAATTACCGTGTTAATAGCTCGCCACTGGACATTACTGTGAATGTATTAATTTAATCCGCGCTTTCTCTTTTTCGTCAAATTCATTTTAATAGTTATCCTCGCATCTACGTCTGCATCTCTTCTCTGTGTAATGTAACATACATGAGAGAATTCTCTAGGGTTTTGACGATGGTGTGATAAAGTCGGGTTTGTTGGGTTTTTGGGCTTGGACGATGGACAAAGTCCAAAAACCCAATAAAGTCGAATACATGAGAGGTTTCATATTATAGATGCTCGGTTATCCAGAAGCAAAATTGCAGGCTTTTCTCTAGGGATTGTGCGATTTCTCTGCCAACCGGAGGGTCAGCGTTCAACCCTCCTCAAAGTATTCGATCAATACGTACACAAAAGACATTATGAAACTAAAGTCTACCGAATTTCCCTCCCCATAGCGACCCTCAAGCCGTACAGACCCTGCTACAGGGCCTACGCGATTAATATTACCCAGACTGTAGTAAAAGGTGTTCACAACAACATACAGTTTGTCCAGTGTGTGTTTGTTGTTTCACTACTGAAATTGGCTCATTTATGATGTTCTAATAATGAGAGAATTTCTTTCTGTATACTTTTTCCAGTTCTGTTACAGCACTTTCATTACGCGACTTTCATATAAAGCGGTAGAAGTGCAAGGAAATACTTTATAATGCTTGTTCGTTTTGGATGTAATGTAATCGAGCTATAAATATGCGGTGAAGAGAGAAACGCTTAAATTGTTTTTAATATCGTGATATTTCTGTAACGCTGAATTTTCCAAGAAACAACTGTTACGTTACAGCAGAAGTTACTGCTTACAATGCCAGCTGATGCACATATCTAGGTTACAGAATACATTGTCAGCGTAGGACTCAACTTTACCGATTCTTGTCTGGTTCAACAGCTTACCACGCCAGTTGATATTCCATTGTCGTCTCAGTGGAAGAATGCCTGACAACTTGGTGGTTAGTGGCAAAAAGTGCAAACAATGGACAATGAAATCTCGTAAGAAATAATTGTTTGCCGACATCTTGAAACAGCAGCAGCGCGGTCATTAATTCTATACATCGTAGTACAGTCTGTTTCATAAATGTGTTCTTTACATCAGCTCTTGTACCTCTTCTGCGTTACTAATCTCCTGTTCGTTGTAGTCTGAGGGGAGGTTTGCCATGGGCATGTGGGAGGGCGGGATGAGAGAGAATGTCTGTGTGTGTTGATGAACCCGGGGAGGGGGATGCAAGAGCCGCGCGTTGTTCAGAATTACAACTAATTTAATAAAGATCTTTTTGATCTGGTAAACATTCATATGATAACGACGGACCGAACTTCGTAACCGAGTGATCAACAATCCTTTGTATTCGGGAGGTTCTATATTCAAATCTCAGCCAGGAGACCATCTGTCCTGACTGATTTTTTCGTGAATTTCCTCAGTCCCTCCAGACAAATGACGGGATAGTAACTTAAAGTAGACCACTACCGCTTCTTTCAGTGTCCTTTCCAATTAATTACTCATTAATAATCCTATTATATGACCCTGTATTGCAGTCAGCCATACTGACAGCTGTGTGAAATTAACTACAGATTCATAAATGAAAACAAAGCAATGAAAATGTTTAATAGAATTTCACGTACCGATAAATGTGATCGATTTTGGAGCGGTCTAACAGTACAACTGTGTTGGTATATTGGCATAGGAATTGGTGTATATCGATATTGTCCTGTGTAGGAAGGCTTTCGGTACAAGCCCATCGAACCCAAAGAGACTACCGAATGGAAAAAGAATCATAATAAAAGTGAAGAGAAGTTAGGGGAGCGGATGTTAAGCGTAAGATCAATAATGCGAAAGGGGAGGAGAGGAAATGTAGAAGTTGAAGTAGAATGGGAGGAAGGTAATAAAATTGCGGAGAGTGAACAAAAATAAATAGGACATTACAATTTGTGAATGCTGCTACGGAAGGAAATTCTGGATGAAATTAAATACACGAGGGATCTCGATGTTCGAGAAAAGACTGACACGTAGAGGGTAACGGAACCACAAATTAAGCCTGGTCCTACTAACTTAACGCCCTGATGATGGAGGCAGCCAGGATCTCTGAAACTTCGTCGCGACAGCCCAGAAGATACCGATCTCCGAAATATTTTCTGTGTACTTTGCACATTTCACAGAAGAAAGAAATGCGTTTGAAGGTCAAATATCGGCATAAAAGGAGGAAGAATTGAGAGTAAGGAAATGCAGGTAAAATCGGTACTCTTGTTCTTATAAGGGGTCTGACATCATCAGAGATTTACAAAATAGTGTATTGACAGTGTTGTATGTGTTGAATTCAGGTTTCCGTGCTGTGTCTTGTGGGCACAGTGGACAGGTTATTTTAGCGTTTAGATTGGGGGGGGGGGAGTTTTGCTAATTTGTGATTTAGTTAGTATTTAGCGTACAATTATACGAAGTCTGAAAATTAAACAACCGTCCTGAAGTGTGTCTGTAAAAACTGGCCACCCTGGTGAGATATCGCTTGTTGGATTACTGAGTCTGTTGTCAAATAGTTGTTGGGATTCAGTTTGTCTTGCTGTTACAGTAAGTGCTGTAATTGGCTCACTGTTTTGCTACGAGTTGGGTACAAATTGTGAAGCTCATAATTACGTAACTTTCTTTATGATCTTGTTACTTTCTCTGTCCTCGGCTATGTCAACGATGAAGAAATAAGATATCGCTGAGAGTGGAAAGGTGTGTACTTGAATTGCAGCTTTAACACATTTTCTGTGCTTGCTTTGTGATTTTGCATACTATCTGACAGCATTGTTAATTTATTGTGGTTACAAATATTTTATTGGAAAACTATTCACAATATGTATACAGAGTCCCATAGATTAATATTTATTTTTATTTCTTTAAATATTTCCTTTTTCGAAAAATGTCAGTTACTATATTACTAAATTCTTGGGCTATGTCCATCGTCTGTGTTTTTAAAATAATCCTACGTTTTGGAAGCTGGAGCTGCTTTCGTCCAGTGATTAGGGTTAGCTCTTTATATCGGTCCCATCTGAGTAGATACCCCTCTCCCTTTTCTAACCTGAGGACGGAAGCAGATCCAGCTTTCGAAACGTATGATTGTTTTAAAAACACAGACGATGGACATAATCCAAGAATTTAGTGATCCCGATTGTAACACACCGTCGTCATTACCCTTTAAAATTGACTGGGTACAGGTTTTAGCGATAGGAATGTTTCCTAACGTAAGCGTACCAATTTTTCTTTGTACAATAATTGTTTTACTGAAATAGGATCGATTGAAATTTTATATAAATTATTAACTTATTAGGCCAAAAACTGTTAATGTATACCATACTCCTCCGAAATCCGTTACGCAGAGGCAGATTACACATACATATGGACCGAAAGTCACGAATCCACTAAAATGTATTAATTTTGTATGCTCTATGGCAACACAGCAGAAAGTTTTAATAAAAGGTAAGCGGTACACAACAAAACTTTGTAATTTACGTTCTGATAATGAAAGTTCTTTCATGTCAAGTGTACTTATAGGTGGTCAGATTTATTGTTTGTGGGGTCGATTGAATAACTTTGAGGTTATTGTTGAAGACATCGTACCATGGAGCTAATAATTACTAGACCTGTTTATTTACACGCCACCTGCTTTGCCATTCCTGTTTTTGGTTCGTTATACGGTTTCTGTCATTCATCTGCGGTTCCGATTTGAAATAAACTGTGCATGTTATAATTTTGACTTATTTTCGGAAGATGGGGGTGAATTGTGGAACGCCTGTTACATCGCCAGACGCTGTTTCCTCTACTATATTTTGGGTTCATAAACTGTCGTCTCGATTTATTTAAGTTAGCAAGGTGAAAAAGGTAGTGCCATATATTACGAATGCTGGGTGGAAGAAGTGCATATCTGATCCGTACTAAACTTTGATTCGAATCATATAAATTCAACTGGATGCATTCACGTCTTTGAGATCCGTTTCAGGATTTGATTTCGAATACAGAACACTGTGCCTGAAGACATACAATTGACTTTTTCTATGCAACATAGGATATATCACGTTTAGAAGCTCCGTGGAAGAAATGTGTATTGCCATCTTTCAAAATCCTTCAAAGATTGTGACTTTTCAGCTGTAAGAAATCCACTTCTTTTACGTATGCTACAGAAGAAGGATTTTATAAATGAGACTTAAGTACGGCAAGAGTTAACAAGCAGATGGTGTATTACTCCGCGTAAGACAAACGAAGTTGTATATTTCAATACAGGTACATATGGATACGCGAAAAATTTAGTGACCATGCGGCTGGCAGCGTCTTCAAAACCTGCTACCTCGCGAACTGGTAAAGATTATAAGCGCTTATAACCACGGGTATTGTAAAACAAAGATTTTAACTGCCGTAACTCTGTGTGCGTGACGTGGCTTCTGATCGTGACCTCAGTGTCAGAATGCCAGAAACATATTTAATCTCCATTTCGACTGCATTGATCTGACAGGGCCTTCAGCCTCTATATTGCGGCTTAGAACGCGTTGCGTGGAGCCTACGAGAAGCTCAACGTCTTTCACTTTACTTTCTTATATAAAATGTTATTTTGTCTTCTCATGTTACATTATTTGTAATCCTATCGCAAGGAACATAATCTGATATATGTATAATATTGCATTCTTTCTTTTTCTTTTATTAAAACTTACGTTTCATTTACATACAGTAATATAAGAACAGCTAATATTTCATATTTTTGACGAGTATCTCTTCTTGGTTTTTCTTATTGTATTCCTTTTATTTGTTCCACAGCTGAAATTAGGGGCTGGAACTCTGTGTAGTGGCCGAGAGAGTGGTGAACTTTCCTGCGTGGGGGATCGGATCTCTGCCCGAAGAAAGCCCAGTTGAGGCTTTCTTCTGCGTTCATTTTAATGCATTATACATTTATCATCATATCACTGACGCTCTTTGTTGATATTTGTACAAGAAGGGATTTCAATGTGGCTGCCTTCTGGGTTGTAGCGCCGTGTAGTCTGGTAGAGTTTTGCCGTTGTTTCAGAGATCCTTGCTGATTCCTTCTTCAGGACTCATCGCCTTCACGATGGAGGTAGCAAGGACCTCTGAAACGTTGGTAAACTTCTACCAGACTACACGGCGCAACAACCCAGTTGACAGCGATCTTCGTGCTGACCGCCGTGAGAACCCCAAATCATACCAATAAGGGGTTGAGTTGATGTGAAATACGCTTGAATTTTGCCGAGTAGAGCTACTGACACATCATTCAATAAATCGAGAAGACAGGGATTTTGCGCAATAGATTAATAATGCCCACGTATTCTGCTATTTGATCCTAACGCGTTGGAACAGAAAACTATGGCATTACAGTTATGAATCTGCCAGTGATATTAAAAGAATTTGACGGAACTGTTGACATCACGATATTTTCAACTTCTTACGCAGGAACGTGTGAAGAAAGTGGAAATTTTGAAGACATTTACAATTTTTTGTCGGAAACCGACTGGGAAAATCTACGTGTAGGTAATGAAATAGTACGAGATAGCTCGCGAAGAAACATGTTGACTGCAATATAAAATAGGGGTTAATATTGAAATACATGTACTACTTCGTCTTTTGGGGATGATCTGTGTCGAATGTTTAATGGTGGATATATTCATCGTGGAGATGACAACTGTGTTTTTCGCCGAAACGCTGGATAATTTTCAGTATTCAGTGGGGTTCATTTCTGAAAGCTGAAGTTGTAAACCAAGGGGCAAGAATTGAAAAGGATTCCGGCCCAAATGAGGAAGACTCTCATTCCAGTCTTCTTCCGTTTCACCTGTTTCGGTCAGAGAAATCAGCAGACAGAGGCTGCCGCCGAGATATTGGCAGTCACACTCTTCTATTACGTCATGTTATTTTATTGTATGCAACGAGAAATGCTCTCTTCTTTGAACAGAAATAGCTATCCTACGGTTTTTCTCATCAAATGATTCGCTAACCTGTACTACGGATGACTTGCCTTAAGAAGACGTGACTAAAACATCAATTCCCGTACATCCCACTAACATTACGATGTTTTCGTTTGGGCATTTAGTAGGAACATTATAATCATACTTTTCTGTGTTTAAACTGCTCTGTGATTAGTACCACTTAACAGCAAAGGAATGTCTAACGTCAGATGTTTCTCTGGGAAAAAAAGGTGAAATAGAAGGAAACTCGAATCAAAGCATAACATTGATTTTTTTTTGGTCAGCATGGCTTATAATTTACTGCAAATTAAAGTAGTTGTTCAGTCCAAACCAGTCCCAAGTTGAGGAAACGGAATTTCATCACTACTTAACAGTTATCAGCAAAGACATGCCACTTTATAACTACCACGTCTTGGCAAGAGTAAAATGTTTTTACCTCTTACTGTCATTGTGACTGGCGGAACGAATCCAGACCGTGTCTCACCTATATTGCTAATTGCCCGAGGCAGAAATCACAAAGCCAGTCACCTACCTCCGTCTGGAGCCAGTCGATCTTTTTGCAGTCTGCAGAGAGACCAATGTCAAGGCCATGCTCAGTATAAGGAGTACAGTCACCTTTGGAACGATATAAAATAGTGGCCTACCTGCTGACTCATTGCTCATGCATTTCCGAAACAAAACTCCAAGCAAAAACTAGTTCTTTAGGGATACAGCAGGCAGGGGTTATCAACTCGCAGCCCGCAGATGTGTAATATTGTGTCACTTCGTATGATGAAAAGCAGTTGCTTGTTAAGACAGTAAGCTTTGTTAATGTCGTCATTATTTCGTACTAGGCTACGTTGCCTCATTACAAAGGATACATGCGAATCCCGACAATAAATTTAATCTGATATCGGAAGGATTCTCCAGTAAAAAGTGTTAAATATGTCGTCAGTGCCTAATTCTGCGAAAGAATAGGTATACTATTACGTAATACGTGAACCTGTTTGTTGTAGTGGGTCTAATGTAGTAGAATTTTAAGAAACTGCCATGGTGATTCATTGTGATGCTCATTTATAATCTTGCGGCCTGTGAGTTGTAAGAAAGGGGAGGAGATGTAACTCCAGGCCTAGAAAAAGGCTGAGAACTTGTGGACTTAAGAATTGTAGCCATCACGTTAATTCCATTAGTTTTATCATGAGTTCTTTACACAAAGTTCATAAAGTGAACTCATAATTGAAAGTGATCGAAACTGCTTGATGGACTTCAGTGCCATTTCGTGTTAGGTTCCACAAAAGTTGTGAAGCGTTATTGATTTTGTGCCTGTCTGTAATGCCCCGTGCTTAAAGTTCAGGGTGATGAATTTATGCCCGTCAAAAATAGCAAAAACTTTGCTATGAAGGACCAATCTTCGTACTAAACTGCTTAATATTTTCGTAGGGTCCATGATATAATTTGCGGTCTTTAGTATGAATCTCACTTCCATAACCTTCAGACACATTAAGTTCGCGATTTAAATTCCAGCTTTCGATTAATCTTTACGTACAAACGTAGCTGTCCTATATTTCGGTTTGTAAGTGACGCTTCCATTAGCACTTAATTAACATTCTAGCACAAATTGATTTACCGCCAGTTACCTAACACTTCTACAGTACCGGAATCATAATATTGCACTGTCCTTGAATCGGAAATGCGATTTCCAAACAAGACCTGCTTTCCCTCTGTCAAGTTCAATGTATCAATTCAGCAATTCCAGTATCATCACAATCTCATCTATGTTTGTGTTACTTTAACCTTGTTTTGTTTTAAAACAGTTAGGGTTTTGATAGAGGAGATCTTTTATTTTATCGACTTTGATGCAGTGGTTACAGTTCATTTCTCAAGGTGATGTTACAAGACTATTAAACCGTTGTCCTATAGTGGTTTATTTTGTTGCTTCAGAGTAGATACGGATGCTACTGCTTTGAAACATGGCTTTACAGAACGCGTTTCAGTTCAGTACCTGGTGTCTGCCTCGCATTATGGGACATTAGCTTCCCTCTGGTATTTTGTCTTAATTCAAATCAACTTTTTTTTAAGGATTGGGCCGAATGTCTTGTTCTGCCCCCATTAAAATCTTTAGTTAATCAACCATTTTTACTTTTTTCCTTATAAAAGAAATTCAGAAGTCTCGAAATACGATGAAAGTTGATACATGGCAGATATATAAACATTTTATATCTGTGGTAAGTTAAAAAAGAATTTGTTCAGAATTTATCATCATTCTTAACTATTCTGCCAGGTTAACAGTTTGTGAACTCTTATGTCAACATCTCTCATGCTACATTTTCTCGTTACATTGACAGTATTCCGAATTAGACAGATTTTCCCTAGTATTCGCATTATTAGTGTGTTTATTAAATTCGAAACTACGACAACTTTGAACTTAAAGGAGATGTAATCTTTTATGAAACTACGTTAAAAATGGGGCGGCTTTTACTTACAGACAAGATCTCTAGGAATGAAAACGTACAAGAAACTTTCTACAGCTATGGAAGTATTACAGATGAGGGAAGGATTTCGCTTTTTCCCTTTAAGAGCCGTGATTTATATTTCACGGTCACTCCCTCCCGTCCAAAAAAGGGCGCTGCTCTCTGATAGAAATAAAAAAACCTTACAAGACGCATGGTGTATACAGAACCTTCCATGAAATATAAAAATAGAAAATACACAGAAAACCACTAGAAGACTACAAGAAACAGCTTCAGCCAGCCTACTAGACGCGGCGTTCCATATTAGTTAATCTCTAATGAAAATTAAGGACGTACATAACGTTAGATTTAAGCTACTGAGTTAAGGCGGCTAGTGTTCTATGTTTATAAGTGGGGGGGGGGGGGGGTTAGTGTGGGATTACTGTTAATGTTGAAATAAAAGAGGGAATTGGATAGAGGAATTAATTAGAATTTGAACTTCTCTTGTACAGCATTGTTTCACAAACTCTGGGGAACGAGATATTTATAATTGTTTTTAAAAAAATGTATATATCTTCGTCGAGCATAAAGATAGGGCGAGAGAACTGAAAAATAACACAAAAAAAGGTGAAAAGAAGCAAAGAAGATAGAAAGAAAGATAGGTAATGCATCGAAATGTCGTGAATAAAAGTATGCACATAATTATATTCTAGGACACTCAGTCTTTCTTACTAGCATGATGTAATGTTCGATTTTGATATTTTGTGTGGTAGTTGACCTGTGCTGTCTTGTTCTAAATTAGCGCCCCTAGGAGTTGTCATGACGATTGGCGTTGGTTTTCTAACGTCGTGTCCGATGCCATTTCGAGGTTCATTTGTACCAAATATGACGTCTTATGGTGGCGTCGCGACGATCGAAATGTTCTCATTGTTCTGGTGCAATTTTTTTTATTTTATACATTTTGTTAGATATTGCGTTGGTACTCCCTGTTTTAACATATTGCAGAACATAATACACACCGTCCTTAAAATCATCTTTTCAAACGACTCCTTCCTTCCTCTTATTTATTCTTCACGGTGTGTGCTTATAGTGCCGCTGTTTCTTTGGCCACCTGTGTGTACCAATATAGCTACGTGATGTGTCCTACCTTTCTTTTTATATAGGCATATGTAGTAATCCTTTGAACATATTATCGACCGTAAGCGTTTCACGTATTTCACTGTTTATTTTGTGTCTGTATATCCAACTCTATTTCTATCTCTTCTAGTCTTCTTTTGTCTGTGTTATTCCATGCCCATGTCTCAGAAAATATTTTTATAATTTTATGTATGTACACCTGAATATATTTATCAGGGTCACAGTAAAGGTTATTTAATTTGTATTTATTTTAAAAATATATAAGTTATTATAAATTTATTTATTTTTAAGTGTATTGCAGTAAACATTCGCCGAATCGAGTTGTTTCTTAACTTTGTCATGAAAACAATTCCTGTGTGTTGTATTTGGTCCCAGGCGCGTGGACGTCAATACATTTTTAAATTATTTTGTAGCTGTCTCGAAAGGAGACGAAAAGGACTTTTGTTAGAAGTCCCGAACGAACAGACTACAAAGAAATAGATTCAGCAACAAAGATTTGTCTTCTCGCGAAAAGATATTAACAGAGGTCGTAAATGCAGTTTTCAGTGCTGATGCTTTGGAATATTAACATTTGCGATTCACTTTGACTTGGCTAATCCGACTTAAATTTACGTCATATGTGTGTACCGCTTCATGTTATGTTTAGATTAAACACTTGCACGTTTCCCAGAAATTAAAATAAAATGTCTTGCAGTGTTACTGTTGTCGAGTTCCAGCTCGTCTTATTTATTTTTGTGACTCTTCATATGTCACAGTACATGTAAAAAGTGGAGTTTAGTTCGCGTCAGTGCGGCGCTAACCCCTCCCACTCGTAGTTCCGCAGTCTGGATAATATTTTGACGGCATTATCTGTTAGCCGCCATCTTAATGAGAGATGCTGGTGATTACAGTTTTCGCCTTATGATTCGCTGCCCTACAGTCAGTGTTAAGAATCACGACACAGTTTACGGACACAAAAAGTAACAACTGTTTATGAGAGTTAGTTATGAGGTTCGTGGGTTTTTGAGCTTTGTAATTTGTAGCCAGCTTGCTTGTTTTTACCATCTGCTGTGAAAATGAAAATTGTATACACTCGTAAACCGCTTGTGAATTATTTTATCACTGACCTAATGACGCGTACGAATATTAAACAAAGAGCACATTTGGTTGGCATATGTAAACATGACTCTTTCAGATTAGCTAAGAGCTGAAAACGTGATGAAGTAGGCCTACACTTTGGATCAGAAGTTTTAGTTGACCGATTGTGTTTTACCCATCTGAAGCATGAAGTTGATTTTAACTCAAAGAAGACGGAATACGTTTCCTTTGATAGGATTAGTTAGCTTATGTTGTTTTAGAAATACCCGCTGTAATTCTGAGAATTCTACAAAACCAATAAATACGTTCTGTGGACAAACTGATAACGGTACATGTACATTAGTACCATTACAGGGCTTTAAATAGTTAGTGTCACTTTCTCCGTCTCAAGCAATTTGTATATTCAAACAATACTTGAACGCCGTATATGCATTATGCTCTTAAGTTACATTACGTTACGAGGAGTATAACCGTTAGTAGTTGATTAAATGAAGAATGTAATTGGTAGACTGTATGGCATGTATGGTACAGATGAGATATTTATAAAGAATTTTTGTCGGGCGAAATAGGTATGTACGAAAGAATGGCATTGAAATGAATCTTATAATAAATATGGTGTAAAGATGTGAAATGGAATTTAAGGGATGACTCAAGGAAATAACTTCTGAGGGTTTGAGTTGCGTTTCTCAATACACGTAGGTGAGAGCCGTACTATTAACTTTAAATAGGTCATGGTAGTTTGTTTTACATTCCTCTTGTTTTATCGCACACCGCCGAGTTAACGTATCGTTCGAATATGAACATATACGCTTGATGACACTGTCATTAAATGACATCAGTAAGACTTTAATTAAAATTATACATCTAACGCATTTCAAAACAAACTTGTTGCATAATTCGTATCTGAGATGCTTGATCGTGCAATTTGCTGTTGAGTATCTCAAGGTAATCTGAAAGTGGTGTTGGGTAACTACTTGAAATATGAACACCGGAAGTTTATGGAATGTAAACATAATTGTACACATCAATGCACACTTTGGACTTGACATGGTTCATGTGCAGTTTTTTTAAGTGACTGTCATACGTTACTTTGAACATGCTATAAGAATTTCAAAACGCAAGGAAATATGAATAGAATAACTGCATGAATTGAACGATTTAAGGGGTTGAACTAGGAGGAGTATGGTTTCTCCCTGTTAAGTCCAAAAATATAGTACCGCTGTGGCCAGCTTCAGGGTACTATCATTTAGTGGGCGTAAGTTTTCAAGGCATCGTTAAATAAATAAAAATAAGTAGTGGTTGTCGGATATCAAACGCTTGTGTATCAGCCTCAACTTTCTTATACCTTTCCGGAAAACATGACTGAATTTGTGGTCTGAGGTTCTTAGGGCGGCAAAGATGTCGATGTTGGTCCTCTGGTATAGATATGGGAAAACTACTTGGCGCAAGAGCGACCCTTACGATCAGCTCGTAGCGGTCGCGGCGAAAATCTTGACCGTGACATTTTGAAAACATTCGTCTCTTGATCTAGTTCTGGACAGTAGTTCAAGTCGTGTAGTCAAGTCCATAGCGTGAATTACGTGGACGTTCTGTTTGTGTTTTAAGAATTTGTTTCATTGACAAGGAGTATTATATTTTATTTAATTAGTTCACTTATTGAGGTCAGATGTATTTTGAATGACTGCTTGCACAGCTGGCTGTTTTCTAGAATTTTGACGTCACACACACACGCCCAGTTGTTTGCCCATATCTGTAACACCATGGGTATGTACGAAGATCCCTGAGAAATATAACTGCCTCCATCTTCAGGGCTTAAATACATATTGATACTGAATTTTTTCTCCAAAACGTTGATATCTACCGTCAAATCAACAAGCCAGAAGTTTTTGTTCTGAGGTATTCTGCTTTTCATACGGCATTTATTTTGTCTGGATCTTTCTGATAAAGGCCAACAACCATCGACACGAATTAATTTGTTGAAGACAAGTTTGAAGGTTTGAGGCATTGACACTTCTTCCTGGTTTACTGAAAAACATGCAGGCGTCTACAGGACCTTTTTCAGTTGTCTTAATGCGATTTTCATGCACTTGATATTGCCCTTGCGTTCAGTACGTGAGTACAGTCTTGAAATCGCTTGCGCAGGCGAGCGACGTGGAGGGGGAAGGTATAACCGTGGCGACTGAGCTATGAGCGTCTGGCGCATGCGTGCTATGTGACGTTGTTACCCCCACATCCCAGGCCTGTTTCAACATTCGTTGCATGTACTGTACCACGCAAGTGTCTCATGAGTTTGCTTTGCTATTTATATACGTCTTGTAGCAGCGCAGGAAGTAGCCGGTTACGATACACATTCACATACACATCTGGAGTTAGTTACTTCCTGGATCTGCTTTGGCCCTTCAACATATTATTGAATCGGTTGAAACGATGGAATAACATATAATTATCTTTGTGCGTTTTCGTCAGTGTGAAAGTCTAACATGAAAGTGGAGATAAAAAGTACAAACACTTCCAGAAAAAGATTCAGTTCCTGCTGTTTTTCTGTTACCAGAAAAAAGTTGCAGATTTTCAGTAATGTGTTTTGGGTTCTGTTCGTGATAAAGATGTTGAATTTGTCAGGTTCTCACGGTAATGAATACGAAGATGACTTGTCTTCTGAGTTGTTGTGCAGTGTAGTCTACTCAAAAGTCCATACGGTGTTACTACCCAGAAGACAAAATATCGGTACCTTCACCGCTGTGAGAACTTCAAATCTCATACATCATACAGTCATTGCCCTCAGCTCATCAAAGGACATTAAATATTAGTATCAGTATTTATATAAGTATGTGGGTCTTATACTGACTGAATGTAATTAAACAATACTCAGTGCTTACATCACTCTTACCCACATCCTCACAGCTGGCATATGTTTCTGCAATGTCAGTAAACCACCACATGGCCGTCTGTCCATCTACAGCCTCCCGCTCCGTTGCAACAAAGTTGAGAAAACCTCTTTAAATTGGAAGACCTTATCTGTAATAGTCTCTCCAGACCCGATTATGAGTCATGGGAACGGAAGTCAAAATGTGGCTTGTATGAAGAATCGTGACTGTTGGATTTTTTTCTTCCGAGTTTAAATTGTTTTGGTATACGTGATGGGCATTATGAAGATGTTCCGTAATGTACAGAATGGCATGGGGATGTCACACAAGATTGCATTAAAACATTTTGTCTCATGTAAGTTCAGAAAGAAAGAAAATAGGAAGAATTAATAAACAAGCAAATAAAAAAAAATTAGGAACAAAAATGGGAAACAGTAAATGACAGAAAGAAGGGACAAAGAAAAAAAAAACAAGTTGTAAAGTAATTACGGTAGAAAGAAAATAAGAATGAGAATATGAAATAAGAACGACCCATTGTTCGTAGGTCACCTTTTCGTTTTCCATCTTCAGTCATGGAGCTCCAAATAGTTCTTTTTCCTGCTGTACCAGTAACTTAATATTTGTGAATTTCAATTCTAGAATGAGCATTCGCAATTCTGTAAAATGCAACAAACGCGCGCACACACGCAAAAAAAACATACACACACCAGACACACGATATACTTGTTTTCGTTGGGTTTTCAAACCACAACCCCACAAGATCTGTGTTCTATCCGCTGTTGCAGTGGCATAATAGCCTTACCTCCATCATTAATGGCCATGTGGTGTGGTTTCAGACACACGGTTAAAAGCAGGAGTGGAGTATGTCTCTGTGATGATGACAGCTTGCATGCTAATGCAGTAATTAATCACTCATCTGCTTCGCGAACGTTTTGTAACGCACCTCCCACTTAATACCACTGTGTTTTGCATTGACCAAGGTTAAATAAGCATTAGAGAAGAATTTTTATGTATGATTTGTTACTAACTGAATGCATTGTTTTTATTGTGTAGATTTCTTCTGGTCAAGATACCTACTCTTTCACAAAGGTCGAAACTTTATTACCGTTCAGAAACCCCCTCATGATTATTCAGAACTAGATCAACTTTAGGTCTTTGTAAATTGTTTCGTCTAAGATCCATTTTTTATTATCCTTACACCGAAATTTCTTTCTTGATATAGTATTTTAAAATGAAAGTTATTTTTCCATGTTTATTTCCCCAATACCTCAGTTGCCGTATCGTATCCAAGTATTTTAGTTCGCAAATTGCGAAGCTCTCATCTTGAATTTCCCTCCATTGTGTAATGTCCTCGTTCGTAACTCCAATCGATCTATTTATTGTTTACTGACTACAAAGAAGATGCAATTGCGCTGGTTGTTTGTAGCTGTCCGTTCGCGTGGATTCAACCATGTTATTTATAAGCTAATCGTACCGTTATCTTAATTATAATGTATAAAATTATTCCTATAATTAAATATATTTTCGGTAGTTGAACCCCAAGATTCAACTCCGCTGAAACGGAAGTCCGCGACTAAATGGTCTGTGATCCCAAGGCAGGTCCATCCCTACATTGCATCCTCAAAACGTATTTCTCTTGAGTTTCTCCTCAGAGTTTTCTTCGCTTCTCTTTCTCGATCTCCAAAGTGGTCACATTCCAAGCGGTTTTATCACCAAAATTCTTTAGGCGTTTCTTTTATACACCACGCGGCCTTTTCTGACCAATCATAATCAAACTCATTGATTTCACTTCCATAACAACAGACTACTGCCATGTTTAAATCACAAGTTATTGAATAATTAATTGTGATGTATATGAAAGGAAGCTGTTTACAGATTACGAAAGTGTGTGCGTGCTTGCATTTGTGTAGAACGGTTTATCATTGGTGCGGAGAACTGTTTTATAAGATTATAATAATAATCCGTGGCGTAACAGCCCTATGAGAGCCAAAGCCGACTAGTATTACCAAATCACAGCCCTTGTATTGTAAATCCGTCCTTTTGACAACACAAATATTACAAGGAAAACAATGCTCGTTTGAAGAAATAGGGAGGAAGGCAGTGGTATCCACTTCCGTCACGTGCTTAGAGCTCATGTGGGTGAGTGAAGGGTTGTATTATGGCGAGATAAAGGCGGAGATAGGCCGGACACAGGGAGATTATGCCAGCTGTGTGACATAACAAAAACTCACGTCTTTATACCGCGCTGTTCCCTCATTTCTCCATCCTTTATAAAAATAAAATAAAAATGCTAAAGGGAGGTCTTCGTAGCGGCTTTTAACGTCCTTCGTGCGAGAAACTGGTGGTGCCACTTCCTTCATTCGTAATCTTGCACCAACAATGACAGGGAATAGCCAAGATGGCTGTCTTCTGGGTTGTAGCACCATGTAGTCTGGTATAATTTTACCGACTTTTCATACACACTTGATCGCCCCACGACCGTTTCATTCCAAACCATTTTCATTTAATTATTCAATCCTGTAGTCAGCTACTGACAACGTCGCTAAGCAAAACACAATTAAAATTTAATACCTAAGTCTGCTACTGGTCATGATCCTGAGACCCATCTAAATTTTATCTCCTATTTCCTCGTGTTCCGAGAGATTTCTTTACTAAAATTCTGTGAGAATTCTTTTCCTGTCCCAATCTAGCCACATGTTCGGCTCCTCGTTCTCGCCACGATATGAGTATCGTCCTCACACGTGTTTCATCGCCAGTTTAGTTTGCAATTTTGTATTAAAATTATACACCGAATACTGACGAACTAATTTAATTTTGGTGCGTATCTTTCCAATATGACAGCCTAACTTCAGTGAACTCCGTTTGCTAATGTGAAATACATTGTGGACCATGTCTATCAGTACACCGCTTTGGAAACCTTGAACTAGAAGCCTGATAATTGTATGAAGACGCCTTAAGTGATAAGCGTAATTGTTTTTTTGTTTGAACTGAATACTAAGAATGTACTAAATAAAATTTCCAGTTTTTCGAGTCATTCCACGGACGCGTGGTGTATTGTTAAGAAAGAAATAGCTGCCTCACGTTTTTATATGTCTACTCTGTCAGACAAGAGTTTCGGTGGTTAACGAGAATTGTTACAACAGATCTACATCCAGAACAAAAACGTACGAGGTTTATGGACAAAAAAATTGTCGTTTCTTTAATATCCACCCAGAGTTACTCTGCAGCTTAGGTCACGTTGGTCACTCTACTTCATATTTCTGGCGAGGTCTTTGGAATGTAAAACTAACTTCTAGTAACAGAACCCGAATGTTCAACACCTTCAATTCCTGCTGGACCTATGAAAACGTGTATTATATCGCAGAAGGATTTAGTTGTAACACTTTTTACGTAGAGATAAACGTAACAGTAGTTATCGTTTCGTATATGGGAGTTCTAGAATCGATTCCCGGCCCAGATATCGATACTCCTCATTGAGGTTGTTCGATTTTTTGTAAGTCTGTTAAAAAAATGTTCATCGTCCTACAATTTCGACACTAATACATGTAGTCGATGAAAGCGTCGTTAATAAAATAATGAACTAACTCCGTGGAGGTAATTCGCTTTTTGAGAAGCTGACAAGTCATTCAGTTTATTAAGAAAGTCTGTCTGCCTTTCATTACGATGTTCACAGGACCCTGGGAGGATAATGTCAGGCGGGATCTATAGGAGTTGAAGGCGATTGGATTTTGCTGGGCTAGGACAGGGATCGGTGGAGGGCTTTGGTTAGTTCGGTGATAGACCTTCGGGTTCCCTAAACCATCTAGTTAGTTCACAGGACCCTGAGCGATTATAAACCAGAAATAATCTTAAGAAACGGCGACATTAAAGCGTAAAGAAAGGTGTAAGAAGAAACGCGTTCAAAGTGCTGTTTCCTGAGTTCTACCTATATGCGGATATGGAACAAGCATCTTCAAATAATTTTGATGGATATTTATAACTGATGTAGCCAGAGATGAAAGTAAACACATGAAGGAATTCTACTCGATGTTTATATCTCAGATGTGTGTTATAGGGGAATCTTATCACAGACAGCACGCCAGCGCCAGCCTATGCTCTGCAGAAGCTTTGGGGGGAAAACAGAGGAAAAAAGAAACCCAAGCAAATGTATGTTAGGGAGAGAAGAAGTTTGGGCTGTGGTGCCCTTGGGGGGGGGGGGGGTTATAAACTATGAAGCACGTGGACTTGAAGCTCGTGGCGAGTTCAAACAGAACATTCCTCAAAAACATCCAAGAGCAAGAAGTCCCTTGGGCTGTAACTTAATCAGGTTTAAGTTAGTTATAATAACACCAAACCCGTGTTACATTTAATAAAATAAACTAAATTCTTTATTAACGTTGCGTGTTAACGATTTGAGTTAACGTTTATTCTTTGTTTTGTGTGAAGGTCCCGTCTGTCCGGATGTAGGCAGCAAACAGTTTTGAAATGTCGGTTAACTTCTACCAAACTGAACAGTGCAACATCCCGGAAGACAGTCATCTTCGTACTCGGCGCCTTGAGAACGAGAATTTGCCCTATTCTTGTTTGTATCGGCGAATTTTCCAACTATCCCTTTCGAGCGTACAGACTGTTGTATTGTCACACGGAGGTTCCGAATTGAGACGATGAGTTATGTCGTATACAATAGTAGAGAAGGGGTTTATGAAAGGAAATTAACTGGGACGAAGGTCGGGAAGGTGTAGAGACGCAAATTTATTACTGTACAGACTTACCCGAGCGTGAACCGCCAAGTGACTGTCTCATCCGATAGCGGATTTATTTCTGGTTCATGGCCATACTAATTATAACGTAATGTAATAATACAGGTAATGGATACTTACATTAACATGTAGCCTTTGTATTATGTTAATAGTTGTGATGTGATACGAGATATATCGATCACTGATTGAAGTCATTTTAAAGATGAGAACCACAAGATTTATTATATCCGTAAGAAACTGCCTCTTGGACATACTCATTCTGTCTCTATTTGAGATTGGTTATATTGCTGCCCTTTCCCTTCAGGCTGTATGACTAATAATTTGTACATGATTCTCATATAGCACATGTGTTTGGCTCATTCCGTATTTTTTGTTCATCGTAATAATATTCGGTGAATATTGCACATTTTTTTTCCTTGAGACTAAGAAACCAGTACACAACAAATGTGATTGCTGATAGGCTCAAGAAAGGGAAGTAGGTTTAGGACAGTTTAGTACTGATACGTTACTGCAAGCCTTCCTGTGAACAGCATTATTTGGCTGATCAGAAGTACTTGATGCACGCATGCCAGTGCTATTTACAATGCAAATTGTCGGCACTCGGCTTCTTTCTCAAGAGCTTGCCTCATAACACGGCAACCAGTGGACCGCGACAACGTGCCATTCAGTGGAGTCCGTGAAGTGGAAATCGTTTTGAAAGACACTGCCAGTCAGGGAGGTCAACAGTCGGATCTGACTGATGGTTTCCCGATCACATTGTGAGCACTCGAAATTGGTATCTGCCTTCTTCACTTATTTGGTGTCCTCGATTAAGTTATGACCGTCTGCAAAACTCTCACATGTCACTTGACGCGATGTTTACAAAGAACTTCGTTATTAAGTGAGATTTGAGGTTCTCATGGTGGCAAGTATGAAGATGGCTGTCTTCTAGGTTGTTGCGCCGTGTAGTCTAGTGGACGTTACTGACGTTTCACAGGTACCTGCTGCCTCCACCATCAGGATGATCACCCTGATAATGGTGGCACCAAGCTTATATTCCGGCTCAACTTAACGTTGGCCACTTGACATCACGATTCTGCTAATTTCATATAATATCTACGACGTTGTCGCAAGCATTCCACGTGAAGCATTTTTAAAAAGTAAAAACCTGTCTTACGTCATATAATCTTCATACCTGCCGTAAGAACCTGAAATCTTCATCAGTCTGAAAACTCGCCTTATTCGCTTTCGGGTTGATGAAATAAAGGGACAACAATTCCACTCGTAACTCGCATGGATTGTGCTGTCGTTACTGTACTGTTTAACGTGTTCATCCGCATTGAAATCGAAGTTTACGAAACATCTCTGCTGCAGCCTCCAATAGTATCCTAAGCAGAGGTGTCTTCTTCACTCTGCGCCCGCTTTAAACCTCTTCTGAAAGAGCCGCAGGTACGCGCGTCATATCAGTGTGTCCCATGGATTATCATTTTCATGCTTAGGCCGCTTTAACCCTACTACGGAGAAACATCTCCGGAACCCATTGGTTAGGAGGCAGGGTGGACCCCATAGTCGGTCTGGAGTCAGTGGTAAATAAGAAGCCGTGTCGGAATTCGAATACCGGTTGTCCAACCTGTAGCCGACAGACTTTCGGTAGCTACGCTGATTAAGGTAACATCTGAAATCTCATGATGAGAGTCGAATACCAGATGAGTCATCCGCAGAGCAAATCCGTACGTTCAGCTTCGAAGCCCAGCACAATATGGCAAATGTCTGCAGAGATCGGCGATTGTCGGACTACCGTAAAGATGAAAGAGCTCATTCTACTTCTGGAAGGGCGAATAGCTGAGGTTTTGTGTACTTACAATCAACATCTGGAAGAAAACCTGACTTTTTCTTTTCTTTTCGGTCTGCTGTGATAAGCATGTGGAACACATTTCACCACTGTCTGAGTTTGACACCCTGCAGGGTGGTCCGTCAATAACCCTACAGAGACGGCAAACTGCGCTTAAATCTTTATTTATCAAGCGCGAATGCAACGAGCCCACAATAATTCTGAAGTAGTTAGTCGACAGCCGATTTTTTATATCTTTTCCTTTCATACAGAAAGAAAGACATAAAAAAGGAATACGTTTTGTATTTCGATCACTATGTTGTCTTCTGTTTTTGCCTGTGTCTCCTCTTTTTACTTTTGAACCACTCGACCGATTTGCACAAAACATTTAAGTGGTAATAAAATGTGACCTGAGTGGGTTTCGATCATATGACCAACTGTATTCCACCCCAGCATGAAGACACATGAACTGAATTACTTTTTATTGTTGGATTATGAATTTGAAATTGCCTACCAACATTCGTATCACGAGATGAATTTGACTAGACTTGGATCTTTTGCCCCTGCTCACTTCGCTCCCCGACCCCGCCCCCCCCCCGGGGGGGGAGAGGACTGCCATCAGCAATTCACCCCTTTTTCAGTTTTAAGTGCTAATGCATCACAGCATTCTCACACTTCACGTGGTACAGAACACCTGTTAATAAAATCTGTTTCATCAGACACGTTTTCTCCAGCTTTCCCAACAAATAGCCTCCGTTGTCGATGGCGTTCTTTCTCAACATTACAGATATTAGCCACACTTTGAGAATCCCACACCACTGGCACACGGCATGGTAAAGTTTTTTGACCGGTGAGGTTATCATTTGCTCTGGTTCATAGTGGAACACCCACTGAAGAGTTTTTTCACCCCTGCCGCTGTCGTATGTGCAGGTTTCTGGAGAATAACGTTTAAGTACAAGTTTGTATTATTGTGTTTATCCGTGGGAATCGGGAGGTTAACTGTGGGGTGTATTTATTCACATGCTGGTCCACCCTGAAATATGGGAATCTTGACTCTGGTGGTGGAAGTTGTCAAACAATGCAGCGTCATGGGACGTGACCTTACAGTACTCCTCTGGGTTTATCTCTTAGCATGGGCCACTACCGGCCGGAACATCTATCTATCTTAAATGCAACACTGGTGTACAGTACTTAAAGCACCGTTCGCATGGTGCACGTATGGGTCCAAAAGATTCTGATGTCTTAGGTCATTCTTTCTTTATTGCTACTGAGATTCTGTGACGAAATGGTTTTATTGCGGTACGTCTACTGTTGTTTTGTGTGTAAATTTAATTTCCGATCACACCATTTTGAAGTAATTTCTTGAGCTCAGTCAGTATAGTAACTTTCTACGGACTGGGCGACCGGGATTCGATCTCCGATGGGGGCAGAGGATTCTTCCTGTATCCTCTGCATCCAGACCGGTTCTGGGGCCCACCCAGCCTCCTATCCAATGGGTACAGGGGTCCTTTCCCGGGGGTAAAGCACGGCCGTAGCGTAACGCTGACCACTCACCCCCACCTAGTGTCGAGATTTAAGAATGGGTAGGATTTATACAGCATCTCCTCCCAAGCGCCTACGTGGCGCATAGTGGGCCAGATTTATTTTATTTTTTACTTTTTTCCTCTTTCGTGTTTCTTATTTTATGTTTTTCACCCCTGTCTTTTATTATTTTACTCCTTACTCTTTCTCTTTTCCTTTGTTTTTCATGGTTTACTTTTTATTCATTCTTTGCCGTTGTCTATTTTTTTTTCGTTTTCTTCCTCCTTTCAATTCCTTTGCCTTGTGTAACATTGCTTGAGGGGGACCCCCTACCCAAATACGTCTGGTGCCTCATGCCAGACGCCCCTTTGTGGCGCCTCCTCGTATCGTGGCCTGCAAAATAATTAACCTCCGATTGCACAACATACAACCCATGTAGCATGAGGATTGTCCTGTTTACCTTTCGTATCTAGTTTCTTGCTGTTTGTGTCGAACTCGCCTAATTGCCTACCCACGTGAGAATCTGTGACATCTATCGTCATATTGTACGCTATTAGACATGATTAATATCGTACCTTAGTTTGACAAATTATATTCTTAACTTCTGATGTGTTTCCCATTGGAACCATATATTACGCTCATTTGTGCAGACGATGCATGCCATATAACCTTTATGCACGAAGATAATAAGGCAGTATAAACAACGAAGTACCAACAGCCACTACATCAGTAACATTTAAGTTAACATATTCATGCAATATCTTTCAACCCAGCAATCTGTGTTTCAAAAACTGTTAGTATATCTTGGCATGTTTCTCGACCATTGTATATATTTCGTTGTAACATTGAAGTCCGACATACAAACAAACAAACAAACAGGAAGACTCGATCGACCGCGGAGACGTTCTACGCTTCGGTAGTTACAAATCAACCACAAAAACGCCCATGAAGGAGAGAGAGAGAGAATATTTGTGGGGTGCAAAGCCTAGCGGTTCGTTCCTCAAGTTCTGGAGCAAGCTTTTCTGTGGCATTGAACTTCTGCTGTTTGGCAACACCGCTCCATGTAATGCACCTATACCTTTTTAGCAGCGGAATAATAAGAAGAAAAAGGAAGAGATGCTGGTGACTCACTTTGCCCCCAGGGGGCTATCTTAAGAAGGGACCGTGGGGGGAGGCTAGCACCTGTTCGTTTCCCTCCTTTCATCTCGTCACGACCCAGAGCTCTAAGGTAACTTCATCTTCCTTACCATGCCATAAAGGCCTCTTCTTGCAGGCCAACAAGTGTAATTTATTACTTCTCTTACTGTTCGGCAGAACTTACGAGACCTACACTCCTAGGTCATTGGTTCCTTTATTGCAGCGTTCCCAACATTTTGGTGCAAATCCTTATTCTCGGAAGTTCCCGCGGTCCGTATGTCACGAGGTACGTTGTGAATATTCTGTCAACAAGTTAGGAACTGTACACACAGCGTATCGAGTCTCGTGTATTCGCCAGGGAAATTAAACAAGAGCAGTATGAATTTCGATTCTAGTATTATGATCTTCGTAGGTTTTGTGACAGTTTTATGACATCTACTGAAAAAAAAATATTTTGACGGATAGTTACGGCGTAATACTGACCACTCACCTCCATCTTGTTGAGGTTTCGGGTTCTCACGGCAACGAGTATGCAGATTGTCTCCTGGGATGTCGCGACGTATAGTCTGGTGCCCTGATGATGGGGCAGTAAGCACCTCTGAAATATCGCACAACTTTTACCAGACTACACGACGGAACAACCCATAAGGCAGCCATCTTCACATCTCTCTCGTGCCGAGGTAAGGAAAGAATGGAGCAATGCCTCCACTTTCCCATAACAGCATGGTGCTTAATAAGTACCAGGGACAGTTTGACGTTTACGTATGATCGTATTGATACAATTTTCTGCCTTGTGTTAGTTTTATATTTCATTATGTCACTCAGATTCTCGTGTCGCTGTTTACTTCTTTTCAGAATATTTAATATAATTCCGTAATTTTGTTCCAGTGTGCTGCCAAGCAGCCAGTTCCTCCGTGGTTATTCCTAGGACTCACTCTGTTTCAGTTCTTTCCATTCCATTACCTTAAATTGCTTTGTGCCTCGATGGCTTCCAATTACAGCACATTTATGATACAGTTATATGAATTCCTTTATAACGTAGTCAATTTATTTGGAAGTAGGCCGCTCAGTTGGCATTTAAAATGACCACCGAGCAAGCACAAATGGGTGTGTAATCCTGACTTAGGATTATGATTGTACATTTGTACAAATATGTATTGGAGTGAGGATACAGAACAATGCCCACAGCGGAAACTTACAACTTCATCCGTACACTGTCAAGGATGCCGTTAACTAAATAGATGACTTAGGGAACCCAAAGGTTCATCACCGAACTAACCAAAGCTCTCCACCGGTCCCTGTCCTGGGCCAACAAAATCCAGTCTCCTTCAACTCCTATCTCCCATTGATCCCGCCTGACATTATCCTCCCATCTACGTCTAGGTCTCCCCAGCGGTCATCTGCCTTCAGGCTTTTCGACCAATACCCGGTGCACACCTCTTGTCCCATCCATGCGCGCCACATTCCCTGCCCATCGCAATCTTCTTTACTTAATCACCCTGACAATGAAAGATGCCGCTAGCTGAGAGAATTTTTGCAGAAAGAACAGGATGAAAAATATGAGTGCTTAATGCAATGGAATTTTAATGAAATGCTTCAGTTTCCTACAATGAACAGCAAATCTGTTCATATCTTCGTCAAGGTGGATAAAGTAATTTTATCTTGCTTTGTATATACCTATATGCATTTCTTGCTGATTGACAGTGATCTGAAGTAACAGGTGTTCTTGAACATGATTTTGGAGTAATTACTATACATAAACATTTTCCGCAGGCCTGTCTGATTTTATGATAAAAATTTGTTTACTTTATAGACTCGAGCACAAATGGGAGAATAATATTGGAATATTTGTAAAGAGAATGAGTGTAGTTGTGAATTGGTTTGAATTACATGTAACCCTGATACATTCTTGATCTGTTATTCGGAATACAAATGAGAAATGTCTTTGGAATGTTGGTAATCTATTTTCTTTGACTATTATACGGTATAGCGAGAAGACTGAGACGAAAAGTACCGTTAATTTAGTTCTGGTAAACTTTATGAGAAAGGGTGGATTATAATATACACCTAATTAATGGGTATAGCGAGATATAAGACCGTATGAATTATCGATATGTATGTAGACCAGAGGTTCCCAAAATTTTATACCTTGCGCCCCCCTTAAAACATTTCATAAATTTCACCCCCCCCCTTCCAGAACAAGTGCAAACAAACAGATTTTACATAAAATTTAGCTATGCGTATACATTTTTTTATAATTTAGTATATGTTATTCAATGCATTTAATTTAAAAAAACTGTACGCTCTGAATTCTGCAGCACTGCAATACAACTAAACTGCCTCAACCAAGCAAAGGATGTTAAAAATGTTTCTCCACATTTCGTTAAAAAAAGTTTTTCATACAAACAACTCCCCCCCCCCCCCCCAGAAAACCACTCGCGCCCATCCAGGGGTCGCGCCCACACTTTGGGAACCTCTGATGTAGACATGTGTCAAAACATATCGACTGTTGGTTTTATTAATTGCGTTCATGCAACAAGACAAGCCTTAACTATTTCAAACCCGACGCTCATCTCAATAATATTTATAAATTCAATCCCTGCCTCAAGGAAAACACGCTGAAAAAATGAACATGAAAATGATGTCAACGAAAACATTTTCTTGCATTTTTTTTTCAAGATATATGATAATTTACAATTAATTTCTAGTCCTCCCATTTTTTGAAGCCTATAGATTTGACGCTTCGCGTATGCGTAACCTAGGCACTGCAATTCACCATTACTAACGTCACGTGCTTAATGCTGCTTAAGGAGATAATTGCTGTTTATTCTCGGTATCATAACGAAACACACAAGTACACTCTGGGGCATATTGTTCTGGAATTTGTGAGCATGTGGTGGTACATACAGTTACCACGTCTTTAAAGACTCAAATGAAGTGATCCAAACAGAAAAGAAAGGTTTGGTAACATGTTCGGAAACGTCGGCGGAACAGCGTTTGTGACCATGAAGGGTGAGGTGGGGGGGTTACCTGCCGTTGAGAAGCGTGTGCAGTACAACAGGTTTAGTTGCTTACTGAGATGCTGTCTTGTTCAGATCTCTGAGTGAGTTAGTGGTGCACGGATAAGAGGTACCGACGACCTTGCAAAAGGTAAGTTAAAGTGTTTACTTCCTGGAGGGAAGTTGGTTTTAAAGCTTATCATCACCACCTATGTTGTTTTAACGTATCTTAAGTATAGTGCGTCATAATGTAAGCAGATATGAAGAATACATAATGAATAACGAGTTTAGTCGGTCAACTTGTCCATTGTGTGAGACCGAAGCTTAGATAGGATCGTGCGACCTTAGAGAAACAGTTTACAAAGAATACGAATTCAGGGTTCTGATGTGTTAAATTTTTTTGACGATAGCGATGAAATTTAACAAGTGTTCTTCTGACTTGCCTTTGTTCCGTCTTGCATCCTAACAAATTTGTGGACTGCAGCGTTACGTTATATACAGATTTGTCAGCTGCATCGTAAACATCGTGAAGTGAAACGCGGGGGAGGGCTAGTGTAGGTTGGGCCGTACAAAATCAGGCTGTGCAGATTATATGCCATGAAAGTGGTTCAGGAGATTTTGTGAATGTGTGTTGTTTGTCGGTCCGCCACAGAAACACTCCCTTTTTTTCCTCCTAACCATCATGGTCAGACCTGTTGTAGGTTCGCACAGCCTTTTATCCAGTGGGGGTACCATGGGATCCTTCATCGTGAATGTGTTGAGCTTTACCTCAACTCTTGTATGTGCTGTCACGCTGTCGAATCTGTCACAGTGGCCCCTCACATTTCCTCGTGGAATTTACCGCGCACTGGACAACTACCTCGAGTAATCTGTGCTGGGTGTTTAGCGTGCCGTGCCCAGACCTGTTTCGACCCATATTCTCGGAAGGTATATATACTGCAGTATAATTAATGGCGAGAAACTTGGCAACATACGCGTTGTGTCCCGCGTTGTATGTCAGATATGATGTTTTAGGTAACTGCAATATCGACAAAGTACTATGCCAGTGATTGCAGCTAATAGGCCTAAAATGTATTCATATATTTGACATAAAGCAAATATTTTGTATATTCTTTCACTCATCACACTGCATGCAGACTTTTTTGATTTGTAGGTTGGGTGCGAACCATGAATTCGGAATGGCGTAAAAGGAAGCGGTCGTGGTTTTTTAAAGTACTGTCTCAAAAATTGTCTTCCTGAACTCATGGACACCACGAACTACTGTTTTCCTGCCCGATATTAGAACCCAGGACCATACGTATAAGGAGGGGTAATAGTCATTTCTTTCCATCATTTCATTTTTAGGTTGTGTAGTTTTGAAATGTTATGGACCATGAAATATGAAAGTGAATAAAACTTTTTCTAAACTTGAAAGTTTGTCTCTTGCTCTGGCATTGAAGTCTGCGATCTCCAATGTCAGTTACAGTTATGATGGTGACATGTTTGAACGTGAACTTAGAAAGTGTCGTAGAACTTTCCTTGCAACCATCAGATACACCAGGGCGTAGCCCCTTCCATTTGAAAAGCCTACTTCTGTTTCATTTTTTCTTGGAGTTACACATTCCGCAGTCGACAGTATGAGTTATCGATATGATACGGAAGTGTCTTTACAGCGACACTGTCAAATCCCAACATTGTTGCACAAACTAAGAGAATTGTTCTTTTGAAGCGATATATCTCGTTCACAGCAAGGAAAGTGCTAGGATTATTGTTATTATTTGCAGACAATCCTAATAGAATGTGTCGTGACAGGCGAGTGCATGATTAGGGTTTCATTCTCAAAATAAATTCCGTTTAATTTTTTTTACGATATCCCATCACCGAATAAGATTCATAGGAAGCTCAATACAGTAAATAACTTAAAGGCATATTCTCACAATATTTATTTTAATAGTACGCTGTTGTCAATATGTAGGTCTCCATTAATTTTCCACCAAAGCATGTATATGCAGTGGCATCTTCGTGGATGAAACCACTAAACGTTCTTTGACAGTGGGAGCTATATGTGAATACATGTCCATTTACACTACCATATATTATTAATTAACTTAGACGTATCTGGCTTGGGTATGAAGAAACTTTGCAAAAAATAACTCCTGCTGTGTTGTTATTATTTTGTCGTGGCTTGGACTCAGGACATTTACATTGCTTTACTGTGCGTTGGGTTAACGCCGCTATTGTCCTAAGCGTGTGGAAAGCTAATTATTGATTCTTAGATTATTGAAGAACGTTGCTTTAACTACAGGTGTAAATTGCCGTCCAGTGGGATGAAAAGGTTATCATTATTGATGAATTGATTAGGTTTCGGAAAAAGGTGGGTGTGTCCTATTACAGGAATTAACCTTTCTGCGTCTAATTCGGAGACATAAAAGCATATGCCCTAATCGTTCCTGTAGCGATGTCCCACTCCACGGGTGCCATCGCGGATTCTACACCTCTACGCTAGATCAGCTTACCAGTTAACACTGCGGTCGCTTAATCCCCTGGGCTAGAAGACACGATACCGCCACTGAATTGGCTGCTGGATGAAAAACATAGCTGTTCTGGTTTTGGTGGTGAAGAGAAGAGGGTGTAATTCTGGCCTGTATTGAACGTAAAGCGTCCAGTATGTAGTCGGTCAATTAACCGATTGATCTATCACATCTCGTCCGTGTAGACATAAAGAAATTGTAAACCAATAATTTATTTAGTGGATAACTACGATATAACTCAAGCAGTTTGAACTGATTAATAGATCACAGAGTGATGAATTGACATCGAAGCAAATGTGGATTCCTGTTCTGGGAGGACATGGAATTCCAGTTTATTGTACGTGAATTGGTTTAATTGCTTATTTAAATTAAGCACGATACATTTTTATCATACGGGGATGGATATTTATTTGTGTTTTTTGCACAGTTGTGCATAAATTGAGAGCACAGTAGAGAAATCATGACCCTTAATCTTTTCTTCTGTCTGTTTGATTTATTTTTAAAATTACTCGACAGGTTTCGGCAAAACTTGCTGTTGTTGGTGGCTTTTAGAAACTATTGCATGGAGAATTTGATTTTTGTTCTTATTTGTTCGTTTTTTACACGAAGTTTATCGTATTTTAGCATTTTTTAAAACAACCCATTGATAAAGTGCTTGTCCAGAACAATTCATTAAGATCTATAACTTTTATTTCAAGCGTACACTTATATACAATGTATATTTGAAGAACAAAGACCAGTGATTTATGTGTATTCAGTGTGGTATCTGTAGTGTGATTACCTTTACAACAACGGAAAATGAAATAGAAATAAATTACCATTACGTGTAATGAGGCATGTGGAAACACAAGGAAGACATTTCCATTTTTCTAATTTCTTTAATTATTCTTTCCTTTTTTGTATTTACTCTTTTCTGTTTCTTTGTTTCTCATTTTATTTTTCTCTTTGTTTATTCTTTCGATTCTCATATTTTCTTTCTTTCCTTGTCTTCTTTTTGTTGTGGAGAACGTCATTCAGTTACTGGTTATCATACCATTATGAAGATCGTACATACGTCCAAGCCAGTGACTGGACTGTACTGACCGTTTTAAAACAAACAGTACTTTCTCGGGCTACGCTTTACGTCATGGGACGGGACCACAGTTCGTTATTAAACAAAACAGAACGCCGGTGTAAATTAATTACCTTTGGGGGTCAAGATTATCAATGCAAACAAGGTGTGAAATAAGTTTCATCCACGTAATACCACCCGCCAGGCGATGCGCCTTCATGTTTGATCAGTGAAATTGTTCAGTTTAAATGGTGGGTCACGACAACAGCTGGGAACATGAATGATACAAATATCCTGCTGACATTACGTTACGGAAATGCTATCTTCTGTCTTGGTAACGCCTTTCGACGCTAGAATACTCTTTTGTGTCTGTATTTATCTGCTTACACAAACTCCTGTAAATGCCCCAGTATCAGTCATTCACATTGGCTTGTGAATTACTTTAAATCCGACCTGACAGTAACCTACTTTTCTGTGGTTTTGTGAGAACAATATCAATTCTAAATTAAGCTGATGTAAGAAAATTGTCTAGGGGTTGTATATCCGTGGTTTTATTTCTGGTCGCGGCTAGATTAAGGAGTCATCAGCCACGTATTTGTTGTTAGAACCCTCTCATTTCGTCTTTTCAAACTCTGGGCTTCTGCTCCAGCTGCCGGACTCGTCCTAGCCTCTACAGTGAGCCCTCGGGGGCATTTTACCCCATCTTTTAAGTGTGAAACTGACCATTCTCTTCCGTCGAGTGGCAAGGTTAGGAATGCTAGGTAGGTGCTTTACCTCCAGTTGTGTACGCTGTCATGGTGGAATGCTTAGCCATATTTTTACTTGTGTCACGCGTTGAGAAGGTTTTTGATTACGTTTTAGGTTCAATTCTAAGTCTGATTCTTTGCTACAGCTGATAAGGATAGATCCAGTCGCATTCAGTGGTTGTACATCAACAGAATGGTACAGGAGTTTTGTAGTCTGAAAGTATTGTTAATCTATGTACGAGTACAAGTACAATGACTGCTCGTTTGTGACTGCTGTTAAAAATTGACCTGTAGTAAGTGGAGTTACAGAGGTTTGTACCGCTTTTACATAAACACTGAAATAGTTTGAGGGCACGTGCTCATGCAGGAAGGCGGATCTTTTAAGTGCGTGATTTTTTTTCTATCAAAGTTTACGGGGGAAGGGCATGACATGGGTTGCTAACAAATGGTAACCTGTTCCACGCTGTCTTTGTATCGGCTTGGAGTTTTACGCATACGAAATGAGCCGGGTCTTAGAGGAGGTTCATCTGTGGCTGGCGCCTAGTTCCTCAGAGCGCACTGCTCTCAAGCGATGCCAATAAAGCTCGCATTGCTAATTCATTAAAGCTACTTTAGTTAATCTTTTTGCACTTATTTTAATTACACTTCAGTTTACAATTAACTGCAGTAACTACATAAACACATTTCTGCCCAGAGCGGGATTTGAACCCACGTTTACATTGTGCGATATTCGCCTTAGAGTGCCCAACTACTGTGATTGGCTAGAAAAAGAAGTTTTATAGCAAGGAACTAATTTTAACAGGTCAAGAAATAAGAACTGCGGTGGCTAGGTGTCTTTGACCTGTTACACACGATGAATCGTGTTCACTTGGATTTCGTGTACCTGCTGAAAAGATTGTATATTCAGATTTCTTAAAAGAGATGTATTTTATAATGCAGATAGCCATCAGACTTATAAGGAAATTAAGTTGCTAGCGAGGCTGTTCAACGTTCCTATAAGATTATTAGCAGTTAACTTTTTTCTCGTGCATAATTGAGTGGATATCAAGGACGTTGACTGGTCTGTAATGTCCCTCCATATGGGTGTAATTACTACAGTATGTTGAACAAGAAGGTCAAGAAAAGTTGATTTGATGTGCTTCCGGCCTCAAGATTTAACTTGTGAGATTTGAGGTTCTCACGGCATTGAAGCTGTTGATGCTGGTCTTCTGTCCCACTCCATTATTAAGAATTTTACATTACCCTGATGACTGCGGCAGTATGACCTCTGAAACGTTGGTAAACATCGACCAGACTACACAGCGCAACAACCCAACAACCCAGAAGACAGAAATCTTCATACTAAGAATCGCCCTGATGACGGAGGCAGTATGACCTCTGAAACGTTGGTAAACATCGACCAGACTACACAGCGCAACAACCCAGAAGACAGAAATCTTCATACTAAGAATCGCCCTGATGACGGAGGCAGTATGACCTCTGAAACGTTGGTAAACATCGACCAGACTACACAGCGCAACAACCCAGAAGACAGAAATCTTCATACTAAGAATCGCCCTGATGACGGAGGCAGTATGACCTCTGAAACGTTGGTAAACATCGACCAGACTACACAGCTCAACAACCCAGAAGACAGAAATCTTCATAATCACCGCTGTGAAAACTTCAAATCTTACAATTTTACTCCCGTTTGACAGTAATGGACCTGTGTTGTTAGGAAAGCTTTGAGAAGTAAATTTTGCAAATAAAATTTATATTCTCATGGATTCTATGTAATAGACCCCTTTAGAACATTAATATAGTAAGACTATAAATTTGCTGATGTGGTTTTGTTTTGGATCGTTTGTTGGCAAGATATCCGCTGCATACAAACGCCTTTCATTTGTCGGTTCATAGATATTGCCACACAAGATGCGGAATGTTTCTTGACATGAAAGTTCTACCAGTAATCTGTCATGTCCTGATGCTGAGAAGGAAAGTGTTTACTTTTTTGTCGGTTTCCGTATGTTAGTGGCGGTTGTGTTTTGTTATCTGTGATGTCATCGCCTTCAGCTAGGTCACTGGTCAAAATATGGTCATAATGTTTACCCACTGTTTGAGAAATTTGTGAAAGCGTTACATATTCTCTTCCCATCTTCGGACCATGTGTCCTACCCGTTGCTTCGTAATGCTTATGAAGTACATTTTTCATCACCTTAACGCTGGCATTTCCACACGGGATGTCAATGTTATTATATTTCTCTTGTTTGTATACTTCTTTCATAGACTCTGTGGGCTGTTGTACGACGTGAAGTACTGAATGAATCACACGCAGGTCTAAATTTGAAGAAATTGTGTCTCTGAAACGAGCAAAACTTTGGATGTTAAACGAAGCACATAATATTAGAGCAAACTTCAAGTTTATCTTTACTTCATGTCTGTTTAAACTCACTTTCACACGCTATTTGCCACCGTATTCTGCCATCTTCAGGTTCGATGTGTCTACCGTTCTTACTGTACTCAAATTGAGAACCAAGGTTTACTTTCATTCTTGGTTTTATCCAAATTCATATAAAAGTTTTTAAAATTATAATCAATTTGAAGTAATCGAACTTCCACTGAAATATATAAAACTTTAGTGGCGCAGCTCGTATATGAGAGACTTGGTGTGGTGGTGTTTTATCTGCAGTGTCTCTTGTGTACTACAAGAAACAGATGTTGTCAGACGAAACCTAAGCGAGGTGTTGGGAAAGCAAATGCCAGCGACGTAGAACGCCTCTGTATTCGAAAGTCCTTGGTTCTGAATGTAGGGACGGAACGTCACAACCGAACGGTTAGCACTCCTTCAAAACTTAGCCGGAGAGAAACTATCATGACCGAGTCTTTTCGTGGTTTTATTCGATCTATCCAAGCAAATTCCAGGATAGTAGCATACATTAGGCGACGGCCGCATCCTTCCTAGTTAATTCATTTTCGTATCTTGCGATGTTTTATAATCTGAGATACTGACTGCGTCGTTAAATAAACCACAAATAAGTAATCTCCGAGTAACGAATGTAGTTGTAAAGCGTTATTAAATCACCGAGGAATTTGTCGAACATAAATCCTTAGGCAGGTTGATGTGACCGGGTTTCTCGTCGCAGTCGTAATACCCGAAAGGAAGAGACTACCATATACTTCTCAGGTCTTCATCCACAACGACGTTTTATAACATAGGTCTCTGCAATTGAAAAGTCGTGTAAAGAATTTTTACCTGCGTGTTACTAACCAATCAAGCAAACAGCCAGAGACCTAGTCCACCAGTTAACCAACGGAGTAGTTTGCCCTTTCTATTCTCCAAAGTGCTAACCTGTTCAATTCTTCGGCGGGAGATGAGGGTGAGTCTTACTTTCAAGTGAACTTCAGATCTGTTAGCAGCGAAAGCGCGATCGGGCGATACACCTGCTGTCTTTGCTATGTAACCATTTTATAATTGAGTTCAGTATGTGAATTGCCTTTCGGGCCACTTCTCTACAGCCTTGTGTCTCTCACAACAATTCCGTCATCTGTGATGAAGTCACGCTACAGTTCAGAAGAGTTGTCTAACTACGGAGACTGTCTGGTGTCTAGTTATCCGAATCGTTGGTCAATCCAAAAGTGTAACACACGTAAGCAGTCATGTCATGATGGATCAGTTATTCGACCGTGATCAGTAAAATGACTGTCGGTTGACTGGGAAGCTGGAACACAACCTTCAGAAGGCTCTGAATGAAGCCAATCGGGACTCTGTCCTGTGTAACAGAATATTTATTCTGTGTGGTGAAAACGCAGTCTGTGAGTAACACTGCTTTTACATCTTTCTTATTTTCACTTCCTTCCCACCGTTTTGATCTGTTTTTTCTTTCCAATTCAGTAATAATTTCTTCCTTTCTATTAGAAGTCGGGTAGCTGAGGCACTACAGTTCAGAGAACTAAGGTTCGATTTCGGGCAGGGGAAATATATTGTTCTATACATTTTTTGATTCCCGACAAGGGCAAGGGAATATCTCTACATATCTTGAGGCCTAGCCAACCCCCTATGCAGTGGATACCGGGATTGAAGCGCTTGTAACTTAGTAACTTTCAGCTCACGTTCATTTATGGGCAGAATCTGTACTACATGAAGATTCACTTCCGCGCCTTCAGTTCGCCTCTGTTACGTGGTGCTACGGTAAAGAACGCCGTTTTCTTCACCTCTGTATGTACCCAAATGCATAAACGTGCAGATCTGTCTACGTCAGCAGTTTGTAGAGTTAATTTTCGGTACAAGAATGCGCCACAAGTTGAATTAACAAGAAATTGTTATATCTGTAATAAATGCCATTCATGAAAACAACTTATTTTTGATTACGTGATCTGAAACTGACTCTAGGTTCCTGTCGTGACCGACAGAAGGACCTTTTTTTTTTACCAAGTCATCGTATTTTGAATCGATGACCGCGGAAAGAAAGTTATGTGGTGAACCACGCGACATGGTTCCATCATTACGAAGACCATGCTCAGTTTGTTTACATTCGTCATTGACTCGGATCACGCCGTGTCGTACGTGGTGCAATGTCAGATGTTTTACGTATGACGTACGCAGCCAACGTATGGAACTTTCTAGTATTCAGTTGTGTTGGAAATGCACTCAGCGATGTTGGATTATTTCCCTACTTTTACTAATTAACAAACGTTTTCGCATGTTCTTTCCACAAAGCGGATAACATTAACAGGTAAGAGGAACGTTGTGTCCATCTTGCTGTTCAGATTTTTAAACAGAAGTGATATTTGTCGTGTGTTCGACAGTTTGTTTGAGAGACCGCTTGCAACAGAACTTAAACCGTTTTCGGCAGAAATAATTTGAATTTATTTTCATGCATATAACTGATCTAATCCTGCTTTGTTGGAGGGTTTTCTGTACTCGGGACTGAGGCTGTCTTTAGCTATTGTCCTGTCTATTCTTTTAGTGACACACGTCTTTCATCTCTAGGCCAGTGTTACGCAATCTTTTTCCACCTTTGCAGACTCTGACTTGTCTAAGACTCATGACACTTCACAAAATTTCGCCTCACGAGAGACTATACATTGTTATAATAAATATTTATTTTTATTTTAGTGTTCTGTCTGACGACAGGTCCATATGAACAGGATCCTTCCATCCTTTTCTCGGACTGGGACCTGTTCATATACGTTCTTGGCAGATGATCCAGAAGTGGTTTGCCATTGCCTTCTTCTGTGTGTGAATGGAATAATTGTTGGGATGTCACGGAGAAATCGGGGAAGCCCCCGGAGGAAAACTCCGTGTTGCCTAGATAAAGGATTTATATATAGGTAAATAAATATTTACCTATATATAAATCCTTGCCTTGTAGGTGTATGAAAAGAGAACATTACACATTACATCTTCTATAAAACTATCGATGATGAACCTGTGTGTCTCTGTCTGTGAATATATTATAAATTCTAATTGCGAAAGATAAAATATTGTTTCTTTTATTATAACGTGCAAATATACAGATTTGCATAAAAATTTGCGGCACACATGAAACTGTTTCGGAACACCTGTTGAGAACGCCGATCTAAGCAAATGTTGCGATATAACTTTAAATTACATTAAAATATTACTAAAATACGTTGCTCCCGCTTCTTTGTTCTTTATCATTTCGAAGTTGCCGTAATAATAGTTTACATTCTCATTCGTTGCTGTGTGACCTTTATTATTGACAGAGCATCGCTAAATAAAGAACGAATACAAAGTGACAGGAATCAAGAATGTGAAAGTAAGATCATGGGGAAATAAGAAATTCGGAATGTAGTGGAAAGTCTTTCATTTCAATGCTGATCGTTATTAAGCTGTCTGTAGTGGAAGGTAAATAATGTTCGAACATGCGGTCCGCAATATGTAAAGAGTGGAGAAATGTGTAATGAATACTCTTTTAAAATTATTGCTTTTACTTTCTTTAGTAAATTTGCAACATCATCGATGCGATTTCTTCCGACTTATTCTCACTATGCTGGAATTATTTGAAGGACTCGTTAATAAGAAGAAGGAATAAGGCATGGGTCTATTCTAATTTGAAGTATGCGTGGCCCGGTTCTACATTAGAGGACAGCATTAAAATTACTATCATTATCCAGTCCACGCATTCACACTCTGTATATCAAAGGACCATTTTAATATCTTCCCGTCTATATCTAGTCTTCGAAGGAGTTTTCTTCCTTTAGGTTTTCCGGTGAAAATATTTGCACTTACTTTCTTACCCCCCTCCCCCCCCCCCCCCGTATTTTCCAATCACTTTTTCCTTATCATCATCCTGGATTTCTGTCCTTATCAAATGCGATGAAGGGTGCAATCATTAAGCTCGTTACGTAAATCCTCCCCTTCTTGTTTCTCGTTGGAAAATAAGAACTTCTACATTTTGTTGTCTAGTTTTCCCTTCGCCGAAAATTGTCGATACATTTCATGGTCTTCCTCCTTCGCCCCGTGAGGAAACGTATCTTAAAACACGTGACGACCTTTTTGTCTCACATTTATTCTATTCAGTTAAAAGATTGTGCTGTTTCTTGCTTAACTTTAAGGAGTTGGCACGATGTTAAATAACGTAAGAAATACGCTTACTTCTCAATGCCAATGAAGTACCCCAGATGCCTTTGTTTAAATTGTGAATGTGCTGTCTTGGCACATTGCGGGTTTGGATGATGGTGTATGGAGATATTGGAGCCGCCACTGCAAGACGTGACTCGTCACACGTGCGTGGGTTGGACTGTGGGGTGGAAACAACCCGTGGGCCGCACTACAACACGTCCACGTTCCAAGTAATTAACAAACCTCTTACACAGATGTTACCTACTAGAACGTCTCTGTACTCAATTTTTAATTTCTGAGTTCTTTTCTGTGAAGCTGACAAATCTGTAAAGCATGCAAGCATATGTTGGTATTGGCCGGACGTATTGACTGTTTGCTCTGGGCAGTATTTAGCCGAAAGACAGGAAGTGACAGGTTGCTGTCTAGGAGGTTTATACATTTTCTTCACCAAGTATTATTAAGGTTCGGATCAAGGCCTGCGTTCCGAGTATCCAGTTTGACGTATTTAGTGGTCTTCCTCAGTTCTTCCAGGCGAAATTCAGTGTAGTACTGGTCTCCCGAAATAAGACAAAAAATCACTTCCTAATATTTCAAGTACCTCTCCCTTTATTCGGTTCGCATTAGCCTTACCGTTTGATATACCGTCGTCAAATAACTTATGGTCCTGTCATAATACGGTTCGTGGCCGCTTCAGTGTGATGGCATAGCATTGAGGCGTATAATGTTCTTTGTATGTGCGTGTGTATGTATAAAATCTCTGTGCATGTGTTTGTAAATATTAAAATCGTGGTACATTGCTGCTAGACACTTTATATCGAAGTCATGATTTAAATCAGCGGTATTCAACCTGGGGTACGCGTACCCCCGGGGGTACGCGAAGACGTCTTAGGGGGTACGTGAAAAAAATTATGATAAACACTGAATAATCAGTAATGCAATTTATTTAATTTATTTTAGATGCAGATTATATACTAAGTATAACTTTAATTATACACCAACAACTTTGGGGGTACAAAGTTGAAGAGAATTTATATCTGGGGGTACCCGAAAAAAAAAGGTTGAATACCACTGATTTAAATTATTTCGGTAACGTACCCTAAGTATAGTGAGTTTGCTGGTAAAGTTGTACGTAACTCTCACTTGGCTGCTCCCGGCTGGAACTTCATTACTCACCGCCAAGCGATACAGTGTTTTTCCCGATACGAACCAAGTATCGCTCCACGAAAACAATGAAATCAGCTTCATTTTTTTAAAGCAATTCTTGTCGGCAGAAGAGAAATGACAGTTGCTTATTTCGCCAACAGCAGTAAACTGTTTTGTTTGCAGCTGTATGCTGTTGACGTTTCACTCTGCTTCCAGTTCGTACATAAGCCATCCATAACTTGTCTCCTACTTCCTAGAATGTGCTACAAATATGTCAGCGCTTTACGCTAACTTCTTGTTTTACGACATTGACAGCATGAGCCAAGTAAAATCTGAGATGTGGTTATTGTTAGCTTTCTTTCTGTTCCTGTATCTGACAACTACTGATGTGCTAATACACGGCAACTATTAGAAACATGGAAGTTTGCATTCGTCTAATACACTTTACCTAATAATATTCACTGAGGTTTATCAAACGGGAAGAATGAGATGGGGGAGGCATGTAGCCCGCATGGATGGGGCAAGAGGTGTGCACCGGGTATTGGTTGGGAAGCCTGAGTGGAAGAGAACGCTGGGGAGACCTAGACGTAGATGGGAGGATAATCTCAGGCGGGATCTATGGGAGATATGAGTTTAAGGAGACTGGATTTTGTTGGCCCAGGACAGGGACCGTTGGAGCGCTTTACTTAATTCGGTGATGAACCTTCGGGTTCGATAAGCCATCTAGTTAGTTAGTTAGTTAGTGGTTTATCAAATTGCGTAGCATGAATTAGGTGGTGAATGTAAAATTCATTAGACAGAAGAGAAGTGTATTTTAATCGGAAAGCCTGAAGAGATGAATTGCTTGAAAGAACTAGTGATAGATGGGAGGATTCTATTAAGATTGATCATAGACGCGTTAGGTGGGTGAGAAGGTGTGACTGGATTAATGTGGCTCAGGATGGGACCAAGAGGCGAATTGTTGTGAATGCTATATTGAAATTCATGTTTCATAAAAGTGGTGGAATTTTTGTTTACCGTTTCAGTGACTGTCGGATTTTTCAAGGAGAACTTCGGTCCATTTAGGAATTAAGTACCCAGCTACAATTTTAACCCAGACCATTGCGTCATATACGCTTTACGGTATCGTACATACATCAGAACCTGAGGCAGGAACGAACGGGAACGAACGTGACAGAGTGCCACGAAGCACGGCGCATGTTGGTGGCGTGTTGGCGTGTCGTAGAAGAACCAGAGCTACTGGCTACACCGGTAATCCAGCACACTCAGATTTGTTTACACACAGCTTGGCGTGTGGGACTTCAGCTGTGCCGAGATAGATCAGATCGGCGATACAAAGAATGCATAAAGTACAAACGTTAATCAGATATCTGTATTGTTGCACGCGACTGTCCCCTGGTAGTTGAACCGAAACATTACTACAGCAGTGGTGGGAGATAAGAGGTTAATTTCAAGAAATTCTATTCATCCGATATAAAAACATCAAAATATCGTATGTTGGGTCCTTCGAGTTTGACACTAAAATTTTTGACGGTTGGCGAAGTATCTCGACTTCCTGCAGCTTTCGAAATTGTCAATGTAATGATCTAAAGTCATCTGAATACGCACGAACATCACATTTCAAAAGTTTTGCTTCTTAAATGTTCTTCAGGACATGGTTAGTGTCCCTAAAGAACCATTTTCTTCTTTCTTATATTCTTATCTTTACTATAAAAATTTGTGATTAGTCGTTGTCTTCAACCAATTCGTCGTCAAAAAATGACGTCATCAACAATGCCAACAGATATTTGTTTACTCGGCATTGTTGTGGAACACAACAATGCCTTTCTTACTATAAAAATTTGTGATTTCTCGTTGTCGTCAATAAATTACGTCATCAACAATGTCAACTTATATTTGTTTATACTCGGCATTGTTGTGGAACACAACAATGCCGAGTAAACAAATAATGATTCACAACAAAAACTATCAAGCCAGTCGCATGATATCTGCTCTAGAAGCAGCACGTCGCATTCTTGAATATTGACTGACAGTTGGCCTAAAACAACATGAAAGTGAAAGAAGACGTTATCAACTATTTGAAGTACCAACTCCAACAACTCCTACAAGGTAAACTGATACTCATTCGATATATTACGATTACGAAAGTATTATGAAAACTGACTTTATGATTACGAAAGTATTATGAAAACTGACTTTTGATCGACATTAAGACGAAGATTTGCTAGGGTGGGGCTGGACGTAAAACGTTGACTGAACAAGAACTGTTGGCCTCTGATTAGCGACGTAAAGAACTAAAACATCAGACCTATTTAACAAATAAAGAAAAGCGAAGGGAGACTTACATTGATAAACGCAGAAAAACGTATTCAACAAGAACAGAATAGCAAAAACAAACATACGAATATTTGCAAGAGTGGGGATGGACGTAGAAAGTTGACTGATCAAGAACAGTTGGCCTCTGATCAGCGACGTAAAGAACTAAAACATCAGACCTACTTAACAAGTAAAGAAAAGCGAAGGGAGATTTACATTGATAAACGAAGAAAACTTATTCAACAGGAACAGAAGAGCAGATGAAAACAAACGAAGGCTTGCAAGGGTGAGGTTGGAAGTAGATAGTTGACTAAAAAAGAACAGTTGGCCTTCAACAGCAACGTAAAGAACTAAAACATCAGACTACTTAACAAGTAAAGAAAAGCGAAGGGAGATTTACATTGATAAACGAAGAAAAACTTATTCAACAAGAACAGAAGGGCAGAAGAAAACAAACGAAAACTTGCAAGGGTGGGTTTGGAAGTAGACAGTTGACTAACCAAGAACAGTTGGCCTCTGAACAGCGACTTAAAGAACTAAAACATAAGACCTACTTAACAAATAAAGAAAAGCGAAGGGGGAATTACTTGCAAGGTTAAGGTTGGGGTTGAACGTAGATAGTTGACTAACCAAGAACAGTTGGCCTCTGAACAGCGACGTAAAGAACTAAAACATCACACCTACTTAACAAGTAAAGAAAAACGAAGGGAGATTTACATTGATAAACGTAGAAAAACGTATTTAACAAGAACAGAAGGGCAGAAGAAAACAAAAGAAAACTTGCAAGGGTGGCTTTGGAAGTAGATAGTTGACTAACCAAGAACAGTTGGCCTCTGAACAGCGACGTAAAGAACTAAAGCATAAGACCTACTTAACAAATAAAGAAAAGCGAAGGGGGAATTACTTGCAAGGTTAAGGTTGGGGTTGGACGTAGATAGTTGACTAACCAAGAACAGTTGGCCTCTGAACAGCGACGTAAAGAACTTAAACATCACACCTACTTAACAAGTAAAGAAAAACGAAGGGAGATTTACATTGATAAACGTAGAAAAACGTATTTAACAAGAACATAAGAGCAGAAGAAAACAAACGAAGACTTGAAGGATGGGTTTGGAAGTAGATACTTGACTAACCAAGAACTGTTGGCCTCTGAACAGCGACGTAAAGAACTAAAACATAAGACCTACTTAACAAATAAAGAAAAGCGAAGGGTAAATTACTTGCAAGGTTGGGGTTGGACGTAGATAGTTGACTAACCAAGAACTGTTGGCCTCTGATCAGCGACGTAAAGAAGTAAAATATCAGATTACAAGAAGCGCTCTGAAAGGATTAGTCGTCGTTGTCGTCAAAAAATGACGTCATCAACAATATCACCTTATATTTGTTTATACATAACTGTACACAACAATGCAGAGTAAATAAATAACGCTTAGTACCAAGCCAGTCGCATCATCACTGCTCTATATCGTCTCTGAACAGCGACATTAGACTATTTAAGAAATGAAGAGAAGTGAAAGAAGACGTTACCAACACCAAAAAGGTAATCTGATAATAATATTAATATTCGTCCAAGTCATACTGTTCTTCAAGGGTTAAAATACTTGAATAAGACACTAAATTAACACCCTGAAGGGGGTTAGTTTAGTGTCTTAATCAAGATTTTAAAACGCAGTTATGTTCTGCATATGTTCTTGATTGCAGTAGGAAGGGGTGTGTTTACTACAAGTTTCCGTATTTGCAAGTGTCATGTTGCAGACAGAGCGGCTTGGTTTGCAGATAGAACTCAATGTGGGGGTTATACTTGTAGTCCTTGAGACTACTTGTCAAGAGAACGGACAGACAAACCTAAAAAGTTTAAGATCTCAGCAGCAAAACTATTACCAACTACTGTTCTTTTGTGCCATTTAAGCTAGTAAAGTGACTGGAAAGTAGTTTGACGATCGGGGGTTTGATTCTCAGCAAGGGCACAGATATTATTCTCATCATCATGTCTATACCAGCTTCTGTTTCTTCTCGATATCGGAGGTTCCGAGGTAAATGCGACCGGAACGTGAAAGAGATTAAATTCCACGTTATGCATAAGTTAAGAATGCGTTGAGCTTTACAAGTACCTTGTATTCTCTCAGGAGCTGGTGCTTATGCCCAGCAGAAATTCGCCATATTTCCTCACATTTACCTTCCACAAACGACAGTAATGAGCTTCATAATGCAGGACAAGTGTAAATATACATGTGGATGGAGTCAGATCTGAATCGTCGATAAACTTCTGCCAGACTACACGGCGCAACATCCCACAAGACATCTTCATATTCTCCGCCGTGAGAACCTGAAATCTCACAAACAACAATACATGTTTGCTCACAGCTACTAATTATTCACTCTCTTATCTTTTCAGGTAAGTTACCGAACCGACATTGTTTCAGTGTTACAAAGGAAGAGATACAGAAGATTTTGAAGGAAGAGAACGTAAGTTTATGTTTTCGTATCTTTCTTAGTTTTTTTAACGACGCCGTGCCAACTACAGTGCATAAGTTGCTGATATGAATGAGATGACGATTGGAAATGACGAATTTTCACCACCACGTCGACAAATGTTAGTCCAGCTCTTGTAAAATCACTTAATCTAGTGTCCACGGGGATAAAGCGGCCGTAACTTGAAGGTGATCATTTACATTCTGGAACACCATTTTTAATTTTACTGTCATTCCATTTTCTTCCATTCTTCTATTCATTTGTTCTACATTTCATACATTAGTTGTAACACGTTGAATTCAGTAACTTTTTGCGTTTACTGTACGAATAGAAAATGTCTGTTGTGTCTGTCTGTGGTTTGTGTAGAAAGGGAAGGAATTCTGTGTCATGGGGTAAGAGCAAGGCTGCCATCTGGCTGCTGTTTTGACTACATCTGCTCCAGAGTGGTCTTTTGACTGTTCCTAGTTCTCCCATATTTGTTCACTTTTGGTGTAGAAATAGGACGGGAAATATGTCCTCCAGTAATTTCCAGACGTGTTATTTGCAGTTTTTAATATTATTAGCTATTTCAGATAGTAGTTCATTGTTGGAAAACTTATCATTCCAGACATGTGTACTTTTATTATTTTTTCTTATATTAAATTGAAAGTTGTTACCGTCAAAAGTTGCAGAATTAAAGTGAAACCTGAATTATTTTGACATGTATCGACTTCTTTTACAGTGAGCTTTCTGAGAAAATCTGTAACATTTAATTGAAATTATTTCTAAATTTGGCGTTATGTGTATGTTCTGAACCTGTGTGAACAACGTATACGTTTCCCCAGTAAGTTTTAATATAAACGTGGGATACCAAATTTAATCGAAATCTTTAAGTTGTTTTCGAGATTTAACGTGGATGGACAGACAGACAGACACACACACATCCCCTCCATTGTGTGTTTGTAACATTTAGTTTTAGAGGTACATGATTTTGAATCGAATAGTAGCATGGGTTTCCTCAGGCAACTGATCAGACTCCATGAATAACAGATTCAGTGCTGCCACCGTATTCATGCTCTTGAATTCTTGAGCATTTTCAAAACGTGTGAGCCTGCTATAAAATTTCACATTGCGATTTTGCCAAATTCTGATGACGAGATTTACGCCAATTATTCGACGTCTGCATAAGCTATTAAAACACAGTGACCCTCTCGATATAGGCCCCAGACGTTCAGCAATATAACAGCTGTTTTTTAACCGATGTTGCAAATGTCAACCTAAGTCCTTGTAAAACTACATGCTACCAAACAAGGCGCCCTCGGCGTCTATTCACAGCTGGACGCTTTGCTCTAAATTGATGAATATAGACGTGCATAACAAGTCTGCTGGAAAACGAGTACAGGTCACCCAACCCGTGACGAGTGAATATGTCGAATGAACAGTCGCAGAGTTTGTTGTTAGATCGAAGCGTATGAAACCATTTTGGGTGAAGTTCGGTGATGTATGTGGTTGTCCGACCCATATATGAACGTTGCATTGATGTATGGAATTTAATATGGTTCCTTTTGTCGGCTTTGTGCCACAGAGGGTCCGCCGACTGGCTAGACTGACCATTGACTCGTGCGGATCAGGAGTGGGCCTCAAGCTGTGTTGTTAATTTGCATAAATCTGACAAGAAGAATATCCAGTCGTCGCTCTAAAGAATGAAATGCCTGGCCATTCATTATGTAAGAATTCTTTAAGCTACTTTTTGTCTGAAGCTAGTTCAGAGACGAAAAGATTGGCCTATACACACTTGGTGACTACATTTTATTCTAATTCAATTAAATTCTTTATTTTAATGTTTTGGAAAGTAGCCGAGTCTGCTTTTAAAGTCGCAGATCCGCGAAGTTCATTATGTAAGATAATATTCATGGAGATTAGATGTAAAATTTTTATACTTTTGGGAATGATAAACGGTTGACTGATCTCTGAAGAATGAGTGACCAAATTTAATGACGCTTTGCATACAGTTCAGTAACATTGGTTGTTTGCGACTCCCGTTAGATGTTTTCTTAATTTTCTTTATTTTCTAAAAGATCTCTGACATGTAGACTTCTTGAATAAAAGAAACGTGTGTAAACAGACATGGCGTGTAGTTTACTGAATGTGTTAAGTAAAAGAAGCAGGTAATTTGCATGCTTAATTTTCGATTGTACTCGATATGTCTGATAATGGTATAAAACTTTACCGTGATTGCTTTGGTTTGCAACATGTTCCCACGATTGCATATCCACAGTTTCTATCTCAACCACACGTAAACCAGTTAATGGTTTTGTTACAGGAATGTAGGATGGATTTATGATTTGACAAGATTTTTTGACGGCGGTGCATATGTTTCAAACTGATTTCCTTGTACTAGATAGATTTTCATTTTACGAATTGTCGCTTAATAACTTTAAATACTTTACTATGCGAAGAAGTATTCTTTGGGACGTGATAGGAGCTCAGTTCGTTACCTGTCATCAAGGAACACGACGTTTCATTAATCGCCGCTGGACCCTGTCGAATGTGGTCTACATCTAGTCTAGTCGTATTGTTAGTGCTAGCTGTTTAGGATGTACGGAGTGGTGGACGTATGACTCAGCGTTAGGTGCATGCTGCATTGTAATGCAACGAATAAAAACATGTTACAGCTCCCCTGTATCAACGTATCATGCTACCCGCAACAGATACCGAAATACAAGTGGGATATCCCTCATAACCGTTGCCATCCAGTCCTCTTCTGTGTTACGCAACGTTTGTTTGATCGTATGAAATGCCTGAAAAGAAACCAGTTAATAAACCAGGATGCATTGCTTTGCGTGGCCGGATTCATGGATGCGCAGAATAATTTCTAATTATTTTTTTACTGAACGATGATGCATGATGGTGAATCAAACTGCTGTCTGAATAATAACAAATTATGCGTACAAAGGAGGCCAGTGAATCCTGTCTAGACAGAGCTTGGCGCCTGTAAGATGAACGCTGCTTTTCTTTCTGCGTGCAACCTGCAAGAATATTCCGTCTACACTGTCTGCATTCGGTACTTACCATCCGCGTTTCTTTCTGAACGCATTCCTAAACAATTTGCGTGCATATATGTTTGGCTACACACGTGAAACTCTTTGTAGAGTCAAGATGGATGTCGTCTGGGTTGTTGCGCCATGTAGGGTGATCGGTCTAATAATGGCGGCAGCAAACACCTCTGAAACGTCGGTAAACTTCCACCAGACTGCAAGCGAAAGAGCCCAGAAGATATCTATCTTCATACATACCATCGTGAGAACCTGAAATCTCACTTGCTTGATCGGTTAGACTGGGGTTACAAAACGAGCTGTTTCACATGGCGGGGAAAAGTGAAATCGGAAGATTATATACAGAACTCACCTACTACAAAATTAAAATCTGACATAGTAACCAATGGTTTATTGACTTCTTTCATTACCCATGGGAACATGTGTCATATTTAACGCAGGTCCTACATTTTTACCGTAACGAAACGCATGTTTGACCACATTGAAGATTTTAACGAAGTTTGGAATGTATACTGAGTATTAGTCGGAAATCCTGAAGATAAGAGACAACTTGGGTGAAATGCAAGTTAATCATAGGATAATATTGAAATGAATATTATAAAACCAGGGTGAAGGCGATGTGACATGATTCGTTAAGTCTCGAAACAGGGCTTTGTAGTGGAATATTGTCAGTAGTCCGCATTATTCAACCTCCATGATCCATTAAAGGCGGAAGCTTTTATCTCATGACTAGCAGAACGGCTGTTAGGGCGGTATCGCACTAGGATGCCAACGGGAGGCCATGGCGCAGCTGCCAGCATCTCGGCCAAACTCAATGCATTAATTTAGTAGTCGTATGTCGCACCTGGCATCCGTCTGACAGCGCTTCCAACTTAGCATCGCTGCCAACCAAGATGCCAAGTTCAAATGCTACTGGCATCGCTGCCACGGCCAAGGCCAAATCAACATCACATGACAGTCTGGCCAGTCCATTGACGTCCGTGCGTGATTGTGCTTGTGTGTATTTCTGTTTCTTCCAAACATGGATAATTTCGACACCGAAAGATTGATAATTTAAATTCAGTCCCGACCATCACTATGGGATTCATCTGCTATTGAATACGCAACCCGGGACTTGAAAAAAAGAAACTGGGAAGAACCTGTGGAAATATTTGGAAGAGATTTATTTACAGTAGAAAAGAAAGAATTAGCTAAGAAGTGTTTCTATGGCTTTATTTGTGGGGCCGCTTTCCAATATGGCAACTTGATTTATAAGTTTCTTTGTTTAGCAATCTATATATCTATCTATATATCACAAATAACGCGAATTAAGAAGAAACCTGCTTTTATAATGTTTTATTAAATAAAGTTTGTTCATGTAATATTACATGTGATTTGCAAGAACTGAAATATTTCAAATTCAATAATGGTATGGACGTGCAAAGTGTGTGTATTTCTTTGTTACAGAATTGAAATTCACTCCAGGTATGTAGTTTTGATAAAGGTAAATCTCATTTTCTCAAAAGTGATAAAAGTGGACATTTTTCCTTGCTAATAGCCCTTCATTTCGTGATCTCATAATGTTGATCCATCTGTTCGCTCGACTGGCGTCGAAAGCTGGCAGCTTGTCTGGCGTCTTCTTCTGGCAGCTGGACGCCATGGCATCGCTGTTGGTGTCGCTGCCATGGCATCTTAGTGCGATACCGCCCTTAGTCTCTTATGGAGGCCAACAAATAACGCAGTCATAGGACATAGACAAAGAGTCAGAAATGCAGTAGTAAAAAAAGTCAGTAGGCCAAAAAGCCTGGCGAACGCACCAAATAATTACGCCGTGTGTACATCTGTTGACATTTTGTCGATTTTCGTGTCGCATCTTGTAACATCCGCTTTCTTCCGCGTCTTTCACTATCCATCTTTAGAAGAATCTGCCCATTCGGCTTTATCTATAAGCTGAAAAATCTCATCGCAAAACTGAGAAACTAAAAGGGGTTTGTTGAACTTAATAATAACAAATTAGATACATTATACACGGTCGACACTGCTGACCTCCGTCAGTTGTTTTACTCATCAGTGATGTGGTCACCTCTCTATTGGAGTCATTAGTTAAATTCCAGGAACCCCCCCCCCTTCTCCGAAGGGCCGTTACTCCTTGAAGTGGTGCACTAACCTCACCTGGCGCCGAGGCCTGTAATCATCAGATGCTCAGACATAGCTGTTATCTTCGCATTGAATGTTCAGTCGTCACGCAGTTGATTATCCTGTTTTTGCATGAGTTTCCGTGTTCACTGACTTCCTTTTTGTTGCCGTGATTCACGTTTAATACTGTAACGTAAATGAGTAAATTAGATGAATAATTTTTTAAACAAAGTGTCAGGGTAAATAATCGGCCTTACAAGACATAAATTTCGAATACACTGACCTCAGCGGTCTGAGGAATTTATGGACTTGAATAGCACAAACACCGGATTGTCCGTTGGAATACTGTAACTAATGTGAGATGGGCTGAAACGGTAAGATGTCGTGTGGGGCACGTGTTACCACACGCTGTTGACATTAGTGGAAAGTGATTGTCGCTTGTAATCTGTCTTCACGGTTTAAAAATGTGGGTCAGTCTGTCTGGCTCCAGTGATGTGTGTGCATACAGGTGTGGACTTCTATTCCGATATCAAATACATCCAGCAACGTATCTGGCCTAATGTTCTGATCATCAGGCAAAAACATTTCAGGTGTAAGATTTGAGGTTTTCACAGCGGTGAGTATGAAGATTTTTGTCTTCTGGGTTGTTGTGCTGTCTAGTCTGGTCGATGTTTACCAACGTTTCAGAAGTCATCCTGATGACGGAGGCAGTATGACCTCTGAAACGTTGGTAAACACCTACCATACTACACAGCGAAACAACCCAGAAGACAGAAATCTTCACATTTCAGGTGGTTTTCGTAAAGAATCAAAGAGCACCAGCTACTTCAGCCATGAATCTATTTCGATAAAACTAGGTATGGTAATCACACATTGAAATGTGTTGAATAATTTTTATTTTTTTTACCAAATTTAAGGGCCGTTTTCTTATTGGTGTTAATTCAGGGACTGTACGTATATTTTTAAACCCTACGACAGATTTTGGTAAAACTTCATACAGGCATTATTTTGTTCCCGTTAGTTTTACTTAAAGCCCACTTTACTTGAGGCACTAAATTTATTATTTGGCTTTTACTAACTGCAAAATGTTTGCCTTAGAGAAAGATAATTTGCGTAAAAGTTGCGGGTATGTTTATGAAGTACGTATATTTTATACCAGGTTTGCATAAAACACGATAATCAAAACTTTTATTGTCATACGTAAAGCTGAATGTTAAATTGCTTTTAGTTATTTGAGATAATTTTTAGCATATTTAATTATGGACATATTTACTCAAAAATAACATGAAAACACAAAAATTGTAAACGTACGACGTGTGGACACACAGTCAATTAAAGGCTGCAGTTTTCCAGATATTAACTTAATATGCGATGCAGTTAATACGATTAATCTTAAAAATTTCTTGTACCAGGCATAGGCTATAACAGATAATTTATATTTACTGTAATTTCATGTAGCTAGTTCATTGAAAATGAACCTAAGGTATTGCATTGATGAACGCGTACTGACTATGTCCTATATCCGTTGCATGCTTACTATTGTGATTGTAAGTAAACTGGGCAGAAACAGAAGATGCCGGTTCCGTCTTCCACGATAAATTTGTTTTTCGCAATCAAAGATATTAAGAGGGCGACATGTTTTCTTAGGCCCTTACAGATACATCAGGTATTTGCAAGGGCCTGGGGATTACCCTACGGGGTTGAAACATGATTGATTGTTAATATAAAAAATAAATTGTGTAAGATGGGTCCTCTGCCTTCTGTATTATGATGACCTAGTTGGCGGAAACGCTAACACGCAATAAAGAATTAAGTGCGATGTGTTACTAGATGAAAATACGATGCATAGTTTAAGTCATATACTGTCTAGCGTTAGAATTAAGATATCTTATATGAAGCTGCTTGATACGTTACTTCTTTACATTCCTATTCGTTTACCTATGTTAGTATATATCTCTTGTCTTCAGATATTCTTATAAACTGTCTTCAGTATCAATTCCAGTGGCAGTATAGGAGATTTTAGGACGCGCACAGACAGTTAGCTCTGCTGGCGGCTGTTAGAAGTGCCACTTCTTCTTCTTCGAGCAAACCTGTCTCTGACGTAGGGAAAGTTATAAAACTTGCCTCTCTGGCGTCACATTGCCGCCGCTTGTCTCCGCATGGAATGCTGTTGAAAGAAATGCCCATGATTACAAATAAAAATACGTAATGTTATATCAGGACAATGGTTTTATATTTTCACATGTCTTGTGTCGATGGTCAGTTATCGTGTGGCTGCCGTCTCGTTAACAGTTGATCACCAGCGAGCTGACCGGTTCTTATCAAGATAAAGTGTGACTTCTTCGTTTCTGAACGTCATTTGTTTATACTGGCCACACTTGACGTAATAGCTAGTTGAATGAATGGGTCTGTAATTTAATCCTTTGAGTGTAGGTAGGTCTAATCATGTAACATTTTTTTATTCGAAACTTCCAGCGTATGAAAGTGTTATGTTTCTAATAAGCTTTGTAAGTGGTTTAAGTTTTTACATTATAAATACAAATATTTCCTTATATATTAACTACAGTAATTAGTTTAAAATGTTTCTGATATCAAGACCCAAATGTAAGACTGATTTGTGATTTATATTATCCGTATGAATAAATATACCGTGCCAATGAGTTACAAGAACGTGAGAGCGTAGAAGTCAGTCTGTTGGTTACTTAAGTCGGTGAGTGAATGGTCTTTGAATTAGTGAATTGCTGGGTTAGTGGTCGTGAGGGAATGAGTTGCCGACTTGTGTTAGTGACAATTCGAGTTACAGTATACATTTATTAGTGTGTGAATGAGCTACAGAGTAACTTATTGATCAATTGGTAAGTGAATTGGTGACTGTTTTACAACTTTACCTTTGTATGAGGTAGTTTAATATTTCACAGCGATTTAATGGTTATCCTAAGATAGCAGAATTATGGAATTGGGTTAATTATGGCAGCAGGTATTATAATTGATATTGATGGAATATTAACACTAATTTCCACATGATAAGTTTTCTTGGAACCGCTCCTTAAAGCCACAAACCGGGAAGGATACCTCTGACCGTGAATAAAAGTTCGATTTCCTTGAGTCAAAATTAGGCCCGTCTTACTTTTATCGTCTTACGGATGTGGATCACACGATCTCTATTGACAATCTGTAACTCATATCGCTAAAATAAATGCGACTCATATCTGACGTGTCTTCTAACTTGGGTGTGAATGAACATATATGGAGTTTATATCAGTAATTAGTTGCTCTGATAACATGCGCAAATAGAAGCATCAATCCATATAGATACAGGGCACTGTCGTTGGCAGGTCGTACGTGCATCCTAGTGACTGCGCATCTGAGGTAAGAAATCGCTTCTTAAAGTCTTTTTCAATTTATAATGCTTAGTATACCAAGAGGAAAATATTCGTTTCGGATCGCGTGTGTCCGTTTTGAAACTCCAATTCTTTCAAGAAAAAGAGATGTTACAAAGGTCCTAGGTGTCATTTGCATCCAAACATGGGTTCTGTAAACGTTGTTATGTCGGTATTTGTAAAATAACATTTATGTGCGCATAAATTACGTGGCAAATCTAATTTTTGTAGGTTTAAACACACCGGGCAGGTCGGCGTGCCTGTGGCGCTCTGTATTTTTGCATTCGGATGGCACCACGGAGAAAGCTGGAGCTGACCTGCGGGCTATCTGACTTGATGTTTTGTTTCTCTTAGGGCAAGCGAAAAACGGGTTAGGATATTGAAATAGGCTTTGTTCCCTCGCCTCGAATGTTTATCTTCCCTTCACATGCGGAAGTGGTAGAAATAGCGTCGGCAAATAACTTAAGAATTGCTCTTTCAAACTTAGCGACGATGAATGTAAGGAGATGAAGGGCTGATTCCGATACTCTATTTCCTCTAGTACATTGGGATTGCGGGTTCATTTACAGCTAAATGTGTTTGCATTGCCATATGTCGCACTTTTCATATAAAGAGAGACGTTTTGCCATTGTCGTATTTCCCACACATTGAATATACAGAGTGGGTGGGAAGTAAGTAGGCATTGAGAAATGATTATAACCTCTATATTTCCAATGTATAGCGATTATTTAATGCCTACTTACTTCCCACCCACCCTGTATATTTCGAAGTGCTTTCGTCAGGAAGTAAGAATAATTTGGTGTGAACACATACGTTACATTCGAAAATTAACAGGAATTTGTTGTCGAATTAGAACTTGAACTTTGATTCTGATGAAAGTCAAAACGTTGTTTTTTTTTATTTAGTTCGATCTCAGTATAAAATTGTGGTTATTTAATCCAAAGTACCGTCACTGATCTGCTACAGATGAAACCAGATTGGAGTAGTACTTGACTTCATTGCTCGTCAATCAAGAATTGTATGAAATTCGTTCAAGGAAACATGTTTATGTCAGAACGCAAAAACTTCAATGAATCGCTGAAATAACACACACATGCACGCACGCACTATCTGAATGCGTTTTATTTTACGTTGTTATTACACTTGGATAAACTTTGGCATTATTTATGAGTCTCATATGGCTGCCTGAGGAAGCAACAGTCCTTCCCTATCAAATTGTTTTGCGGAAAGAAAAGTTTTATTCGTCTTGGAAAATCAAAATAAAAGAAATAAATAACACGTAATGAGGGCTGTCTGATTTCTTACGTAATTCTTGCAATAGTTCTAAACGAGAAGGTGCTGATATAAGTCGAACTGGTTGTACCCTTTGTTTGTTTACTTTTAAGCAAACAATACCAGCATTTGACAAAAAAGTCAGTGGCAAACTCTTAGTTTCCTTGAGTTCATTCATGCTTCTGCTTGCTTTCATATGTATGATTAATTGTCTGTCAGAAGGAGTAAATGTTTTGCTTTCCTCGTGAGGATGATCGCTGGCAATAAACCCGCTGTATAAACATCTTGATCCAAAAACATCCTCCTCATTCCTGACTTTTTGGTTGCGTGCTGCCGTGTATATTTAGTTTTGTTCAGCTTTTAATAACATTTATCTTCTATTGTTCTGTAGCTGACAACGATTAGTAAATATTCTTACTTTTTTAACATGTTAAACGACGAGCTGGCATTCTGAAATTAGTAAAATAACTGAACCTGGGCTCAGGGACCAGGGTTCAATCCTCGCTGCCGTATTTCCTTAGTCACCACGCCCATCCATCAAGCGCCGGTAATAAAAATTTGTGGAATTTTACCTCTGCATGATGTGGCGGGTTGGCGCAGGAATACATTTTTCTGAAACGTATTTTCCGGCGTCTTGTTTATACTACATGTTATCTAAACACTTTTGAATGGGGGTAAGGTTTGGTTTGACGAATTAATACGAATTTTACGGATCGTCGGGACCGAATGGTTAGCATTCCTGCTTAGTGTTCGGGAGAGCCCAGGTTTATCTCACGACACGCATAACGGCTATCCTCCTAACTGAGGTTTTTTTTGGTGTTTTGTTTTACGCAGTTCGTTTAGGTAAATACGTGGATAGTAATTACCTTAAATTAGGCCACGACTTTATCCAGTCATTTCAGTTTGTTATCGACTAACCATCATATCATTTAACGCGGTATGATCTGAGTATATGGCGTTAAATAAGCCAAATATAAGTGCCGTTGTTCATTTTCTTGATTTTAAAGCCTTGTGAAGTTGTAGGTAGATAGCAACTTTTCATCCTATATTTCGTCGTTAAAAACACGGTACAAACGATTAAGTAGGCCAGCTTAGCTTTCCTAATTCCGTCTTTGCTATATAGCGTGCCTTGTTGGCCTTGGTAAGATTTTCTGCGGTAGTGAATGTTGGTGCAGAGATAATCATGTTACACATAGGCGTATCACACTGTAGTCAGAAATTTTTCCTTGTATTTCGTCAAGCCCCAAATATTCACTTTACAGAAGAAAGTGCAAGATCGGAAAAACAGATTTTGGTTAGATTTAGGCTGTACAGAATTTTATGTTTTATAGTCGTAAATGCGATGAGCCGTTTTGAGTTATTTCATGAAATGTTATTTTTGATTTATGCAAAGCATATTCAGGTTTATAATTGATTTGAACACAGCCAATTAAAAACAATTAGCAACTTTTATTGGTGACATTCATAACACCTACTTTTGTCTATATCCGTTCACTAATTTCAGAGGTGAAACAAACAGGCAGAAGGACAGAAACTTTGTTAATTCGTGCTTCATTCTATTTATTAATTTATTTTTGCAAACAATTCGCAACAAGAATAATGAAACACAGCACACTTGCCATTAGTGACAGGAATGTTGAATCTTGCTATTCCGTTTCTGTTCAGAAAACGCAGTCAAAGAAGACCCAAAACGGCAGGGACTTGTTATACAGCACGACTGATGGCTACTATGCTGCTGTTATACTGTAAACGGTCAGTGCCAGCTTCGAAGTAAACAACTTTCCCCTTTGCGTCGTGTAGAGCATGTATTAAGTGTAGATATTAATCTCTAAATTGCTACTGAAGCTTTAATTATGAATCCCTGCTTCGGTCTGTCAGCATTAAAGGCTTTGGCTCATATAGAAGTGGCGTTCTAGTTAGGCCCTCTATCTGTAACACTGACGTGCTTTAACGAGTCTAACTAACTAACTAACTAGCTCCCTGGTAGCAGAACCGGCAGATCCAACACCAGCAACACCAAAGCCCGCCACCGGACACGATCCTGAGCCAACTCAATCTATTTTACATCCTCACACCCCACCTCCCTAAGATTAATCTTGATATTGTCCTCTCATCTCCTTCTTGGTCTGCCCAGTGAAGTCAGCAAGGACTTCTGAAACGTCGGTGAACTTCTAGTAGACTACACGGCGCAACAACCCAGAAGACAGCCATCTTCTACTTTGTTGTGCAAGAGAACAAAGATATATTACTTTACATGGTTACGGTTCGACTGAAACTCTGAAACAAGCTATCCTTGAAATTCCTAAGAAGATTATTTTCACCAGAAAATCCGTCCCAACAAAAGTGTTTGAACTTCAGAAAGTAATAGATTATATTACTACACAAGAATGTACAGGTGTAGCTCATAATCTTACCACGTGTCTGTAGCTGTATGTAAATTTCTAATCCATTAACAGCGAATCATTTCACTGCTTGGAGCCAAGTTTACATCAAAAGCTGCGTACCAGAAGTCCTCGTTGCTTCTTCATTACTGACCCTGTGTACGGGACGAAACTTTTATAACCCAGGAATTGATTTTAGGAAAACGCAAACGCCCTGCATATTCGTCCTTTCAAATAGCAAACATACATAATCTCTTTGGCGGGCGGCGAGACGTGTGTATAGTATTCATATTGTGCAGCCTCCTGTGTCAATTGGAATAAAGGTCAATGCGAAGCTGTAATTATCGTAAGGCGGAGGGGATAAGTGAACATACTGGTGACCCGCGGGGTCAAGTGTGTGTATATGTGTCAGGGATGGCCGAGCTTTGTTTACTGTAAGGTCATTGTTGCAGTTCTAGTTATGACGGGAAACGGGGTCATCTCGTGGTTAGAATTCTCATTTGTAAGTACAGCAGTGATATGGCGGAGATTTGTTGAAATATGAAGATTTCCGTCTTCTGGGTTGTTGCGCTGTGTAGTCTGGTCGATGTTAACCAACGTTTCAGAGGTCATACTGCCTCCGTCATCAGGGCGATGAATTCACTCTGATGACGGAGGCAGTATGACCTCTGAAACGTTGGTTAACATCGGCCAGACTACACAGCGCAACAACCCAGAAGACAGAAATCTTCATACTCATCGCCCTGATGACGGAGGCAGTATGACCTCTGAAACGTTGGTTAACATCGGCCAGACTACACAGCGCAACAACCCAGAAGACGGAAATCTTCATACTCACCGCTGTGAGAACCTCAAGTCTTACATTGTTGAAATATGTAGGCACACTGAGATTTTGAATATGACCGACATTTAAGATATTCTTGTCACCTACCTCATCAGGGGCGAGGAAGGGTGTTTTAGTCTTTCGTTCACGGATTTTGGGAATGAAACTGTGAGATTAGGGCGTCGGTGATGTTGCTTTGTTAGGGGTGGCTGTTTATTTAGATTCTATAAGAGGGCGCGTTAAGATGGAATTTATTTGTTTATTTATTTGGATTTATGGTCAGACGAACGTGATAATCTTAGACGTAGATCTAACCGTGCTACATTTCAAGACCGCCTGGAGTCGAACACATCCTGCTTTGCACACTCCTTTCTGTCTGCAGATTTGTATATTTGGAACATTTCTTCTAGTGTAGAGAATTTCTTGAGAAAAAAGTCAGTACTACTTTAGCGATACATGAATATAGGTGAAATTTTCACACTTTATTGATGTATGTGTGTGTGTATATATATACATATATATATATATATATACACACACACACACTCTATCTGCGTGGTGTATGTATGCTTCAAACCCCATTAGGCAGTACTGTAAATAATTATCTGGCATTGATCGGCGTACGGATGTGAAATTCGTCAGAGTGGCCAGCACGTGCATCTCTTGTCTTCATGTCTGTCTGTGAACGGGCGTAAATAAAAACTTTTCTTGCGTTTGGTTTACACACCCCTGATCCCTTTCCTTCGGGATTACTACATTATACATTCCACTCACTAACGCGGACAACATTAGAGCTCTTCCCTAATGTTGTTATTTCTGGTTGTTTATAAAAGTTCTACAGTAACTAGCCAAATAGAATGATTGTCATCATTTTAATAATGAATGCACTTATTCTGCGTTTCAAGTGGGTTTCGTGCATGAAATTGCATAATATATTTAAATCCCAGAAGTTAATCTGAATCACAAAATTCACTTCTTATTTTAAAGAAAACAAAAATCACTCATGATAATTAGTTAATCGATGTTTAAGAAAACATTGTATATTTATACCGATAATAATGAGACCAGAGTGGGCAGAATGCAAGCGTTATTGAATGGTAAAATAAGGTGGTACATACCACTGGGCTGTGAAGGGTATGGTATGAATGTATCAGTCCTACTTAAAGAATACCGTATCACAAAATTGAAATATCTGTGATTTAAACCAGAAGTTTTATCTCTAAGGCAAAAGTCGAGGTAGTTCATTCTGTTTAAACGAATCTTATTCCCTTCATTAATTCTGATATTATCAGTTCATATCAAACTGTATTTTGCCGATCGTCTGTGCCAAGTGGTTCAGCATTCCTGTCTCGCAGTGAAACTAAGCTACAATATTTGACAAAGTTAAAATCGTGACGAACGGAAAGCATTTAACCCTAATAACTACGCTACACATCCTTTATAAAACTGGGTGTTACGGGCTTGCCCTAAGGGTCTTGTTCAAAACCTTGTCAGAAGGTGATTAAATTTGATATGAACACACGTGATGTGTTTTATTTTATTTACGTTTGTTAACGACGCTGTCAGCAGTACAGGACATGTAGCGTCGAATAAAAAGTGACGATGATTAATGCGTAAGGAATTGAAAAGGCTACGGAAGAAAATAGTCATGGCTTAACTAAAGGTATAATCCCGACGTTTTTTCTGGAGGAAAAGCCACGAAAAAAATATTCGTAATTCGCTGTTACTAGCGGCACTGAAACTGATTCGCCGGTCACCCACCGGAAGAACGCGCACAACTCCCGCCCACATCAACAGAGCGCCGGCCGACCACGCAATGCAAGCACGACCGCAGCCTCATAAATTGTAGACCCGGTACTAAAATGTATCGGTATAAAATGTGTAATCCTAACACTGGATCTGCCAATTTGGTGTGAGAAATGAACCTGATGCTGCAAGCGTTGCATTTGGCTTGAAATCTGCAGTTACGTGATTGCTGTTAAAATAGAATGCGGGTCTGGATAAGAAATAGAAAGGCTATCCCCAGGGCTTTGAATGGGGATGGATTGAGGGCCCGCTGGGGACATTTGGCCCACTTACCAAATAAGAAAATAAGATTCTTAAATATGTGATACAAACAAAGGTAATTACATAAATTGAGGTCGTGTGAATACTTGCGCAAAATATCTTGAGTAGGACAGAATGACATGTTCTGTTTTTGACCAAGATTGGAATTTGTGAGGTAGAGATCTATTTTTCGTTTTATCTCGCCCTATTCGAACTTACAGTGAACTGACTGACTGACTGACTGACTGAACTGACAATGCCGTTAAGTTTTTAAATTAATCTGTAGCGAAGATAGGATAAATGTATTTCAAATAAATAGGATGTGATCTGGTTAGCATATCTCCTTCCCGGTCCCCGATTCGAATATTGGCTTGTAGGTTTATTAAGCTTTTGAGTCATAGTTTTTTACATTCTCGAAGGAAATGCTTTCTCTGTTCCGAAATTTATTTTTCTCAAATGCATTTGTTACGTTGCGTCGAACTGTCTTATGATTGTTATGTATATGCAGAATTGGTCGAGATCTAAAATGGCTGTTTTCTGGGTTGTGTCATCGTTTTATAGGTTCTTGCTGCCTCCATCATGGCCCTGATGATGGATCCAGTAAATACCTCTGAAACGTCGGTAAACTTCCAGACTCTACGGAACTATAAACAGAAGACAGACAGACATTCGTACTGACCGCCGTGAGAACCTCAAGTTTTATTTGTTCGTGATCCGTTTAATGTTGAATGGGTTTCGGGAAATCAGGAAAAGGTTTTAATAAAGAATCTTTGCGTACAGACGGAATGCTGAACTGCGGTGTTCGGTCCTGGTTAAATGCCGAACAGTAGTTTGAAACAAGCTATGAGCACCTTCTTAACACGCCCTTCCCAATTTCACAATTTATACCGACCTGACGACAGTTAAGTTGTAGTTTATTGATTCCCCATTCAGCAAGATTATCCATTATATAAACTTACTGAGTAGTTCGTGACAAGTCATTAAATATGTTACCAGCTTACTATTATAACAAGTTCACATATTACTATAATTTTCTTTAACGAAGCCAGTCACAAGTCAGATACGTGACCATGATTTTGCTTGTGTAATCTTTCAGTATCAGGTTAGTTTATGTTTTTGCTATTCGCATACGTCCGTCCAAGTGTTCATCAATCAGTAGACGTTCTTCGTGAAACTGTACAGTTGCTCACAGAAGCAGATTCTGTCAAATACTGACAATTAACAGAAACGGTGTGTTATCATATCAGATGTGTTCTTCTACATTACACAGACTTACACAGTGTTACTAAAAATGTATGCGGATCGCACAAAACGTATCGATGGACCACAATTGACAACCCATGTTGTAATTGGTTTTAGTGAAGTGGTCCCATGTTTTATCGATAAAGTAACTTACCATGTTTGAACAACGGTCTTGGGACTTGTCTGTCCTGAAATTTTCATGTTTTTTCTTCGTTCCACCTGGAAGCAGTGTCATAAAATAGGCCATTGCCGGTTTCTAACTCACTGTTTCGTCATTTCTCATCTGAAGTAGGCCTTCGACCAGAACATGGACTATTTTTCTTGAGTTGTCCACGAATTAAGTCGAAGCGTGTTTCGATTTCTTAACTATTTATTTTAATGGATCGTATTGGAGAGCTATATAATGATCAAGACTTAATTACTTAATTACTGTGAGCGGTTATATGCCACTCTTACATTAGCCAGACGCGAAATCGTCGCGGTATCTGCAGGCGTCTACGCTACTCGGCATTACCTTCTCTGTCATCGACAGGAACATTCAGTGAGAAACGCATGTCTTTGTAATAATTACATAGGAAAAAGAAGGAACGGTAAGAGCAGCGTGTGTCATTCAGGCGTATATTTATAATTGTCTACAGCCGCCATCCAGAGGCCATGACGACAGGTTCGATGGCTAAGAACTAGTTTATACAGGTTGCTAGACAATTTATGGGATTTCAAGTCGCTTTCTACCTGAAATTGTCTGTTAGAGACGACAACGAAGCTTGAGATATATAGACCCAAGAATTGATAGTCGATAGATCGATACAAATATTCCTTATCGTTGCATACGTCCGTGATGAGAAAAAAATACTTCAAAAGCTATCGTTGCAGAAGGTGAGCATAGTTTCTACAGGAATAGTGCCCAACACTGAGCTATGTCACATTCGTACAAAATGGCGGTATTCGTCTAACAAGTTGTTTACGGGAAATAGATGCAGCGGAATTAGTCTGTGGAGACAGAGATAAACTCCGAGGCAATGTCCAGGCCAGAGATTCGAAATGACTACCTTCTGAATATAAATCATGCCGTCTAATTACCACACGAAGCCAGAAATAGTTAAAATATACGTAATGTTTCATTAATAAAAGTTAATTACATATTCCCATTATCCAGATGTTTAGAAACTCGATTTTGGGTTATATTCTTAGGGCCAAATTTAATATTCTTTTCACGGAATTCTTTAGGGTTAGCGGTTTTGGGTAGTGTCATTAAATATTGGGGATTTCAATACACTTACGCTTGTGTGTGTAAATGATATGGGCCGCTCATATTTTGTGAGTTGGATTAAGCTTTGAAAACTCTTCTCTTGTGGTGGAAATTAATTGCTTAGAAGAAGAAGCCACAGAGTCTTTATGATAATGAAGTTTGAGTCTACGCCAGTCACGTGGTACGGGTACTGGGCGGATGCCCCTAAAGTGAGGGCTGTACATTCTGTAGCTCAGTGAACGCAACATGGTTCTTCGCGTAACAGACTGCCACACCTTATAAGTTACGTTGCATGTAGGTGTTTAGGTCGTTAGTGAAATGCCTTTAAGATAACTTTTGAATCTGAACTGTTTTTGAAACTTAATAAGGACTTACTTAACCTGTATAATGCGAAATGTTGTTGAAGTCTGTATTTATCTGAAAATATCTCTGATTGGAAGGAAAGTAGTGCCTCTGATAAATGAAAAACGTTTGACGCGGACAGAAGAAACATGATTGGAAAGGTGTAGGTCTACTCTTTGGAGTACACTGATATTTCAGAGTTGTCCTTTACGCCACACCACGCACGTTATTGTTGCAATAATATCATTCCGAGGTCAATGTTGAGAAACAGTGTGTTGCTTAAAACATAAACTGAAAAAACGGATGGAAAGAAATTTATAAGGGGAAAAGGTGGCTTAATATTTTAAGGATCTGCATGTAGAAGCAAGCAGCATCCAGTTTCGTGTTGCTTTGGCGTGCACAGAATCTTTGAGTTGTGTAGTGCTAACGTGAGTTCTAAGACTATGCATTGTTTGTAATATTTGTACTGTAAGTTATGGGTTCATTGTGTTAATGCTTTGTTCTGTAATGTCGTTCTGTTGTGACAAACATTAAGCGCATAATTTAAGAGGTGTCAGACTACGCGTTTGCTGTCATAATTTAGCATCTTCAACAGCAAGATTAAATTCTCTTTCCCAATCCAAAGCTGAACGTCAATTAATCATGTACTTGCGATAACTACTTAGTAAATTACACACGCTGCAAAATGTCAAATGAAAAATGGACAGGATTTTATGATCATTGCAAAAGCTGATCTAGATAGAATGTTACTGGGGTTGCAACCGCATTTGCAGGGTGACCCAGAAATGACACTGATATTTAAACCTTGTTATGAGAATATACTACCAGCTGTTCAAGAATTATTAATATAAAAGTAAACGGGGGAAATGCTAAGATGTAATTAGAAGATGCAAACGTTTTTAACATTTTAAACTGATTTAAATTCGTTAAAATTTTTAAAGATTCGCCACATGGTTATTATTAATTTGTGTTTTAGAAACAAGGAACATCTACATGTCGTTACTGGTTTTGTTAAGTATCTAGTTGGATCTGAAGGAGAAATAAGAGTTGAAAATGGCTGTCTTTTGGACTCTAGCGCCCAGAAGACAGTTGTCCTCATACCCGCTGCAGTGAGAAGTTCAAATCCTACTAAGAAAGAGTTGAATCGTGACCCAAGACTTAGAACATCAACGATCGTGTCTAGTAATTTTTTTATTGGTGATAAAAACATTTTACATTTCTGTTTCAATAATCTGTTACACCATAATAATGATCTTGCTTAGATTTTGTGTCGGATCTGAAGCAGGAGAAAGAATTGGATCATGAATGAATCATTGACGTTGTCAAGGAATTTGGTTTACTAGCTGTAAAGACAGTTCACGGTTCTGTTTCCAACAATAAGAGAACAATTGTTCACATTTAAGGTGAATCTTAGTTTTGTGACGAAGATTCCAAAGTTTGCGAAAGGGTGGAATAATAAAGGCCTGGAAACCATTTCATAATGGGAAGCTGCGACACTAGTATGTAACAATTACTGATGTTGCTTTTGAAAATGTCTATTAATAAAGTACTGAAGGGAGGAGAGCTAGACGTACAGTACGCGACTGTAATCTTGAGACTTGCAAGGAATTTAGGAAGTCCGTAGCGTTAAAGGCAGACGCTATATTTCCTCCTTCACCCCACTTCCTCACCCCGACAAGTATCAAGATTACAGTCGCGAACTGTAGATGGGAGGATAATTTTAAGCGGGATCTATGGGAAAGAGGAGTTGAAGGCGATTGGATTTTGCTGGCTCAGGACAGGGACCGGTGGAGGGCTTTGGTTAGTTCGGTGATGAACCTTCGGGTTCGGTAAGCCATCTAGTTCGTTAAAATATGAATGGTGTGTTTTAAGATTTCTGATCAGTAACTTGCGATTCTTTAACCCGTGTAGCAACTGAGGCCAACTTCGTTGCTCTGCCTAGCAGCTGTGCTGGATATTGAGTGGAAAATGCAGACTTTTCGCACAATATCGAACTCCATGTGGTACATTGTGTGTGCCGTGGGCCTCTGATGTCAGATTCATGAATGTCATAAAGATGCTGAGACGGGTTGGTGTACGCGTGTGGCACAGTGTGAATGAAAGGTCCCGGGGTCGACCTCGTTTTCAGAACTGTTATGAAACGCATTATGCTGTATCACTTGCTAGCAAAACGCCAGCTGTTTGACCAACTTTCACTGCTCACTGCTAGGGGTGTACATGGCACCTACACTTACCTTCTTAACCCTTTAAAGCCTATGATAACTGTGTACCACCTGGTTTAATAATCAATAATTCTGTATTTTGTATTCGCATGTTTTGTATAATTCTCATAGTAAACGGTGATTATTCTCTAAACAGCATTGGTCAGTTGATCTATGTGATGGAGGAGTGATGTGTTTTCTATGAGGTACGGACTAAATTTTTAACTATTTACTCGAACTTCGGCAAAGGGTTGTCGGCATATTGAATTTCTCTTGTCTTTTTGCATTTATTTAATTCTGAATTTTGTTATTAAACGGAAATAGTAATCATTTACAATTACAATATTAATTATACTCAGCACTGTGTTATATGCAACATGATAAACCAGTAGAATAAGTAGACGTTCACGGAAAGAAATCTAATAAGAATACATGGCAAGGAAAATTGGAAGATAAAACTCAAACGTTTATGCTGATAATTCTGATAATTGCCGCTACAATTAATGCCCACATATAAGAGGAATGGCTGAGAGATACAATCCACGTTTGCCGCGAATCGAGCCCTGAACTTTCGCCCTTCAACGAGGAAGCAAGCGTAAGAAGACGCGTTCCTTTGTTTCAGCATCTGCTCCACTAAGTAAGTTTTCTACCTGACACCAATCGCAGGATCAGCTGGGTGTTGCGGAATGTTGTTTTCATGACGTAACTGCACATCTGTGCAAAGTTTGCACCGCTCTGTGAACCGGGAGCGCAGGATGATCCCCACAGAAGCGTCACCTGTCATCTGCACACCAAATAACGGCCATGTGCCCTTCATGACACCCTACACCTTTCTGTTGCCTGGCGTGGGTCAAGGTCACTGAAGACTGCTGTAACAGGTCTGCTTTTATAACAGAGAAAGGCTGTATCATAACTGCCAGGGATGGGAAAGTTCTTAGAATTCGGAACGTCCGCCAAATGATCTGGCTCCAAACCTTGTCGAATAAGTCCCGTCTACACGTACGTGTCAATTTTCTGGACAGCTCAGCCAGCGGATGTCCGGTGTTCGATTTCCGGAAAAAGCAGGATTTTTATTTACGTTGGTAGTTGTCCGTTCTGTTTCTTATCCGCTGTATGCTGGGAATATGGCGTCCATCTGCGTCTACTTTCGTCTTTCCACTGACGAATTCTGCAGTCTTTGAAAAGTTACTTGGAAACTTTAAATGGAGGAAAATGATGATTATTTTCAGTCTTTGAACTGAAGGCTGTTAATGATGAATATTTCCAGAAGTATGATTTTTTTTAGACTTGGAAATTTGCAGGCTTTGAACGAAGAACACAGATTGCAGGTGTTTGAGGAGGATATTTGGGCCTAGGAGAGAAGACGATGGAGTCTGGTGAAAACTACATAATGACGAACTTAAAAATTTATATTCCTCCCCTAATATTGTCAGGGTGATAAAGTTGAGAAGAATGAGATGGGCTGGGCATGTAGCGCGCATGGATGGGACAAGAGGTGTATTGGTATTGGTTGGGAAGCCTGAAGGGAAGAGGCCGCTGGGGAGACCTAGACGTAGATGGGAGGATAATGTCAGGCTGGATCTATGGGAGATGGGAGTTGAAGGAGACTGGATTTTGTTGGCCCAGGACAGGGACCGGTGGAGGGCTTTGGTTAATTCGGTGATGAACCTTCGGATTCCATAAGCCATCTAATTAGTTAGTTAGAAGGTTCATTATCGTCAACACAAAAACCTGCTAGTGGACCAGTTGCTAGTTGAATCCAGTTGACACCAGTACATCCTGGTTTATTGGTTTCCTCCCATCTGCTCCTAGCTCTTCCTATTTATCTCTCTTTGAGAATTTCCTGCTGGAATACTGCTCGTTGTTCTTGCTAATTATAAGTTTCAGTAGGGTGAAATGGGGTGTACAGGACTGCCCTGGCCCATTGTATCATTGTGTTTTTAGTTTTTAACCATCCACTGTTAGCTACATGACTTATATTTATTATTCAGCCCTCGCTTGTCATGCTGAATTTGTTCCCAGAAGTGACGTCACGTATCTCGATGTGCGAACTGCATACTGGCTGACAATTCGCCGGGTCACGGTGTGACACATTCCAAGCAATGTAATTTATGGAAATTGCTCATAAATAAGGACTTTGTAACATAGCTACTGAGTCGCGGAGCTCAAGATTCACGATGTCATATTGTCTGTGTTTATTTCATTTTCTTGCTTCTCTTTTCTGCGTTTTTATATTTATTTTTTCTGATCTTTTCCGCTCGTTATTTTTCATCTGATTTTTTATTCGTTTTATTTAGCGATCCCTTTTGGTCTTCTTTTGTTGCTCTTTCTGTCCTTTTTGATTTCTTACAGTCCTTCTTTGTTGGTTTGTTTGTCCTAATTATTTAATTATTGATTTCTCTTTAACTTTCCTTCTTTATTTCCTTTTGTGTTTTTGTTCCTTTTCTCTGTTGTATGTTTTTTGCACTGTACTTCTGTCCTGTGCATTGAAATGTTATCGTGATGGTCAAGCTTTTATCAGACTCCCCTATCTATCGTCTATAATTTGCCACTTAATAAGTGTGATGTGGACTGAGGTACACTGGTTATTTGTCAGTGACAAAATATTCCGAATTAGGCTCGCGAAATTATTTGTTAATTTGTTGTTAGCTAAGATTTGAGGTTCTCACGGCGGTGAGTACGAAGCTGCCTGTCTACTGCGTTGTAGCGCTGTGTAGTCTGGCAGAAGTTTACCGACGTTTTAGGGTTCCTTGCCGCCTCATCGTCCTGATGGTGGAGGCAGCAAGGACCTCTGAAACGTTACTAACAAATGCCAGACTACACAACGCTACAACGCAGAAGACGTCCTGATACTAGTTTATACAAGTTCATTTATTTTTTACTCCGGAGGATTTAAAACATCTCCATTCTTATCTCGTCTGCTGGCTATTGGTTTCCAGAAATAATGCCAGAAGAGGTTTCTTGGCCCTTGGGGTCCAACGGTGAAACTATTCTTGGCCTTGAGGAAGAACAAAGTTGGACCGCCCTGCGATGTAATGTTAGACAGTTCTTGTGTTCGTCTTTGTAGTCAGTCTTCGTGGAAATTTTTGGCAAGTGCTCATCTCATATGGTATATCAATGATGAAACACATGCTTGCTCCCAAGTAACCTCTTGGATAGCTTGTCATCCAATACAAGGATCCGACGTCGCTACAGGAAGTTACCAATTAATTGTCAACGTAATGCTACAGTCAGATCCTCGACTTGACTCACTTTCTGGTATCCATGTGAGTTGTAGTAACGTAGTGACGTAAAACGTCAGATGTAAGAAAACAAACTGACACTAGGCTGCCGCAGGTGAAGATAAACTATCGCTGCATCAGAGAAAATTTCCATAAACAAAGAACCTTTACTATCGTATTGCCAGTACACCTCGGTTTCTGGTATCGTGTCTCTAATGAAACACGAGAAACGTTTATTCGCTTAAAAATATTTTAATATGTGATTATTTTTTATCCTCTTTCGCGTCTCTGACATTGATTTAAGTTGTCCCTTAATGCCGTAAATGTTTCTTTCGTGATGTTACTTACAGCAGCTATGATGTTCGTATTTATTAGTGTAATCAATTTGCGATTTATTCCTTTACTAATGTTCTTTGTAAATCTCGTAGACAATAATTACAAGGCTTCAAATCCAGCTGCTGTCAAGCTCAGTCCCGTGTTGTCAAGGAACTGATTAGATGTGACCCTATCATGAAAATGTCCACTCAGGCGATGATGATGTGGTCTTCACTGAAAATGTCTGGTCACTGCCATATTCACTTATTTACCTTTGGGGTTAATCATTGATTAAACCTTCTGATAAACAACACAACTTGTTCTGTATTGTTGTTTTGTTTGTAGCTGCTTACAGAATCCTTCTAGGTTATCACTAACGAATAACAAAACTCCAAATTCTCACGTGTGTTTTGTACAAATACACTGAATTGTAACACACAAATAAATGTCGACTTTTTAAACTGAGACCTTCTTTTTTAATGTGTTAATGCCAATATTTATTCACTTGTTAATCCTTCTCTATAAAACTGATCAGCCCTTTCCAGCATGTGTTGTATATCAAGTGGCTTAATATTCTGTCATTTTGATCGATGTGTTCAGAGTTATATTGTCTCAGAATTGACATTAAATGAACCTCAGTTGTCGTGGTACCTTCCGTAATCGACATCAGAGTGGTGCATCAGTCTTTGTAAAAGGTTGTAAGAACTTTATGCCAATGAACGCCAGTCCATATTCGCCTCTTTGACTCCATATCATTGATACCAACATTTCCGCCGTTTTAACTTGATAGTGGAAACTTTGATGCGTGGTCTTAATGTTATGCAGGGTAATAACAGATATTAAATAAACATAGGACTTTCAACGCTCATTAGCGTATTTTGTAGTGTAATGTAAAATTAGGCATCGTTCACAGGTGTTTCTGTTTAACACATAAATGTGACGGAATATGAATATTTATGCCGTCATTATAAATATTTATTTATAATTTATTACGAAATATCTTTTGTGTCTTAATTTCGTGGTGTAAAACTGTTTTAACGATTCTAGTTAATGGTTGGACCTTAGCGATTCAGTAATTAACATTCTGTTTCGTTTCAGCGTGATTTAAAGTCCGATTTTCCGATCTGCATTCTGAATATTCTGAGATCTGACATTTTCTCAGACCATCCAGGCGAATGGTGGGATAAGAAGTGTTGTAGAATAAATTACGAGAATGTAGTGAAAGAACACGGGTTTGAATTCACACGTGTCACCACACGTTATCACCAGACTAAATTATATTATTTATATTAATTTAGGAAGTAAATTACGATATATTTGTAACAGTTTCTCATCACATGGGGCCTAATTCTGAGAAACAGTAATTGCGTGACTGGAATACGAGTCAATTGAATAAAAATTCCTTGGATATTATCCATCGTCTAGTAAATATAAAACGTAAAACGACGTTTCGGAGATGGGACTCTATCTCCGGAGATAGGGATTAGCTCTATCTAGTGGGCCCAACTGTGTAGGAACCTGAAGACGGAGATAGAGTCCCATCTCCGAAACGTCGTTTTACGTTTTATATTTACTAGACGATGGATAATATCCAAGGAAATTTTTATTCAATTGACTCTTCACCATCGTCAAGAAGTTTTAGATTTGATATGGAATACGAGTGATCACCAAACCGATGAAGAACGGGTCATAGCAGTGGTTTTCAGGGTCACGTATAATCACGAACACTACTTCTTGCCTTCTGACACTACGGTACTCTGCGTGTATTGCGATCCGGACTGCTGGCGCCCACACGAAGTTTAGTGCATTATGTCTTTTATAGACTACGGTGATGAGCACAGATTCTGAGACACTTTGGCATTGTCCGTCCGGCACGGCACACAGTAAGAAGTTTGGCAAGTTGCAGCAGTGTTTCTGTTTGTGTTTCTCGAACCATAAGAAATATGTTTATGAACGAGGAATGGTAGTTGTGAGTATAGTTACTGTAATTGGTTTCCTGTTTTTTTGAACTGTCTGCCAATCTGTTATTTATTCAGTAACTTGAAGATGTGCACGATTGCGAAATAATTTGGTTATTGATACTTAAAAGTCTAAAATTAAGTGGTGTAGTTGTGATGGTACATAACAGGATCGTATTTCGAAAGAAGTTTATTTAGAAGCTTTTGACATCTGAATTACCGAAATATGGATTGGAATTCGGCTTGATGTATGTGCATTCTTAGGTGTTGTCCACGCTCTAATTTGAGCGAAGAACACCTTATGGGCCGTCCGTTTGTCTGTCGCGGTTTTCCTAGGAATTATTCAACCCAAATGACCCGGGGTCATTGTTGAAATCATTGTTGCAACATCGGTAACCAAGGTTACTATTGGAACACATTGTTGAAACAGCAGTGACCGAGGTCCTTATTGGTTTACACATGCTCAGGCATGGAGACGGATACGCTCAGATATTTCTAAGCGTCCGAATGGCCGATCTGCTCTAGTATGTGGCATTTTTTCGGAAAGAATTCGCGTTTTTTTACGTCACTGTCTTTATATGGAATTTAAGTTGGTAGCTGTCAGTGTTATTCTTCTTCACCACTTTGTCTGCAGAGTTACAGGTTCCTGAATTAAATATAGACGGATCTGTTCTGGATGGACTGAGGTTTTATCTCCAGTCTGTTGTGGCTGCTGTCTGCAAACTGTGCCTGAACTGCTTGTTCTTGGAGCATGTCACCCTGTCACTGCCTGTTTCATAAACAGCGTCTCTGTTGTGACGCACTTAATGTATTTTAAAACAATATGTGGTCAATCAATGTGTAGAGACACTTGATAATGCTATTAGTGTATCAACACGACGGAGGACTGATAAACGAAGATGATTTGGAACCTGTTATATTGATAAAATATCTATGTGTAGAAATTCTTCAAGCATTTCCCCGTAATTGAAATATTAATGGCAAATGAAAGAAGTATTGACTTGTGAATCTCTGCATCGACAGGGAAAAGAGTATGCGAACTTCCCTCATGACCAATAAGCAGGAATTATGCAAAATTATTCGCATCACTGTCTGTAAAGAATTTCTAACCGCTTAGCTTTAAAGATGGAGTAGTTTTTACGAGCTCCTTAAAATGATTTCTCTGATACGGTAATAAAGATGGCGTACAGATGAATATTACATAGGTGAACGAACTTAGCGAAACATTTTTGGGGTTAAAACTAACTATATCCTAGTATCTTGTAGTATAATCAAGAAGGTTCAACAATGCATATACCAAAGCCTGCCATTGGATATTATCCTAAGCCAGATCTATCCATTTCCTATCTTCTTATTGTCTCCCTGAGAGTCATATTGTCCGTCTTCTTCTTGGTCTTCCAAATGATGGTTTTCCAGATATTCCTCCTCAACAGTTCTGCATGTATTCCGTGCCTGCACATCATAGCAAATGGTAAATCCACTGTTACCTCTGGAATACTAGGTGACCTATATGAATCCTTATTGTGTAATAGCATCGATTACTCGCGTATTTAATTAATGCTTCTTAGGCCCACTCATTTATTTGAGCACTGTATTTTGTATTATATGTCTTCTCGGATGTTGAACCGTGCTGTCTGGTAGAGGTTTACGGGCGTTTCAGAGGGGCTTGCTGCTTAGATAGTGTTTATCTTTGTTGTTAACATGTGAAATATTCGTGTTCTGAATAAGTAAGTTTTCATTGCTTAGTATCGCTCAGTACGTAACTTGTGGTCACGGTAAGTTAATTCATGGGAAAACAATTTCATTGAACCAGAATTTATTTCGAGGCAAACAAATAGGAACAAAAGAATCACATGATAAGTCTGTCCTTTGTTTAAGAACGCTTATAGGCGAAGAGCATGTTTCGGTGCTGATACATTACGTCTGCATAGCGGGAAGTTGAGGATATTGTTTCTAAATTTGAAAGAAAGGGCTTAACACCCTTGGCGTTTTTGCAGTAGGTCTGGGTTGGGTGTAGGGGAGACCCACCCTCAAAGCAGGAGGCACGTGGCCCTGCTGTGGCGAATTGCCCGCAGACGGCTGGCACATTGCCGCAGGAGTCCACATCTCATATCCGGGGCGAACATCCCGTTGGCACTGCATGTGGGAACAGGCGCCTACACCCACTTGCTACAGTCCTACACAAAAATATCTTCCCACACTTGACGAAGAACCATACGGAGTACCGACTGGTCTCTGATGTAGCCAGACATCACGCCCCCTTGGTTCAAACGGCCTAAGTCGTGTGGCTACTATTTATATTACATTGTTACGTCTTCCTTTCTCCGCCTTTACAGGTATTCAGGTTTTGTCTTAGCTCTTTTCGTTTTCCTGTATATTTCTCTTCCTTTCACTCTTTGTTGGTTTTTTTGTTCCTTTCAGTATGTATATCTTCTTTGTTTCTTGTTGTCTGAGTTTGCGTTTATTTTACTTCTGTCAGGTCTGGGCGTTTGTTTTATTTGTTCCTGTGCATTCATTTAATGCAATCCTTTCTTGATTCATTCAGATCTTTGCATCTTTCTTTTTGCATTTTTCCGGTTCCATTGACTTCACTATTTTACAGGCAGACAAAGAGTTTTTTCTATGTTGTTATACGAACTGGAGTGGAATTGTCTAGTTGTACGTCTGACAAATTGAAAGGCGGTGTTCATGGACTTCTTAATGCAGTTACCCAGATGCTTGGATTAGAATTTGAGCATAAATAATTTCACATTATCATAGTAGAATTGTTAATTAATGTGGTCCCTCTTACGTTTATAATGGTGAGTCACCATCTCTGCAGGTGCTCCGTTTCTTTAAAGCCCAGATGAGCGAAACTTCATCAGATTCTCGAGAGCAGAGTCAGAGGATGACAATTGTAAACAATTACGGAAATGGATAACATTTCCCCCTTCCCATGTAAATCAAAATTTTCTGCTGTCTTCATTATGTCATACGGCGTACGATAAGTCTAGAAGCGAGCCAGAAGAATTTTAGCCTAAGAAAACTAGGCTGACTTTAAAATTCTGGAAATTTATTTACATAGTCTTGCAAGATAATTGTGTGTGAGTTGTGTGTCGCAACCAGAGTGAAACGGATTTGAATGTCCTATATAAATTGACATTTCACCTACACACACATCTAGAAACCTGTCATAATGAATTGAATACCGTGATCAGCCGTTTGAAGTAAAAGAGATGCTGGTACTTCTTTTAAAAATGCTTAGAAACGGGAAATATATTTTTGTTTGTAAATGAATGGTGTGGTGTATATTTTAGATCAGAAGTGGGACTCTAAGACAGAAACGCTCCGTTATACAGACTTCCAATGCGCTGTGATTAGGCCTATGACAATGGAATTATGAGAAATCGGTGATAAAATGCGAAAGTTTATCATAGATGAGAGTTATTGTTTCTCTTTCATAACGAAAGTTTTTTTTTCCAGAAAGAAAACAGGTCTTTTGTTAAGCAAGAAGTTGTCAAAGTGACAGCACAGCAGTTGTGCCTACAGGCGCTTGTCGTGTAAAATTGTCCTTGGATCGAACCCCGATCTCGGTGTTTGTCTCAGATTCTGGAGACCATTGTTTCTCAGTCGGCGCTCCGTGGACCGCTTCTGTCAAGACCATTGGTGTGAAGTATAATGAAATACCGACAATTTCAGCCACACAAATAAATAGGAAATGCAAATTCATCTGCTGAGTTTACTCTTGTTTTTAAAACAGTTTGTTCGCTGATTTTCTTTGAGCGAGGTGAAAGACTTCGTCCAGTGTAACAGACAGGAATAACCAGTTTAAAAAAAGTCTGAGCGTAGTTTATCATCATCATCATCATCACCACCACCACCACCACCACTACCCCCCCCCCCAACCCCAACCCCGCGCCGCATCAATACGCATTCTCGGTCTCTTTCGCATGTATTTGTTTATAGAACGGTCCTCGCAGGTCTGGACCGAATTAGCCGCATGACAGTGCCTGGAGAGAGGTGGGGGCTGGAGGGTGTTCTTAATTGAAAACTGCGGACCTGCGATTCCCATGCTGAAGACTTAAAACCAGTCGCATCGCGGTTGTGCGTGTGTGTGAACACAATGGCGCTCACGAAATGGCGTAAATCAGAAGAAAGTCTTGTGATTCTTGTGGAAGAATAAATCTGGGCAAAATATGAGCTGAAGTGGAACTTTTTCCTTTATGCACTGCAAGCTTGGTGTTTAGGTATCTGTGTTTGTTTATTTGTTTATATGTATTTATATTAACTGTCCATTGAATAGGAGATTGGGCGGGGCCCAGAGCCCGTATATGCGTTGTAGCAGAGAGAAAATTTCTTAAATGAGCCCGTTGTTAAAACACAGAATGAGCCTAATGTTCAACAATACAATCACATCGATCAAAAGAGCCAGTACTTCATTTTTACTGACCCAAAGTAAAGTTAATTCTTGGTTTCTTCGTTCGAAACAATTTTTTTATTTTATATATTGTAGCAGTTGTTAATGTACTTCTAGTTTATGTTTCGGAGCAGTAAGGACCTCCGAAACATCGGTCACTGTCTACCAGACTACACAGCACAACATCCTATTAAACTAATTTATTGATCTGCTAAGTGACAAACTTTTCAGGGGGAGATCTTTTACCATCACGTTCTTTGGCACTGCCATCTTGTTCTTCTGTTGTCACAAATAATAACGATGACTCCATCTTCTTCTGCAGGTACGTCGACGGATTTAGTCCCGACGCTGCTCGGGATGTACGACGCTCTGATAGGGAGGTCTTCGCAAGCGACTGAGCGTTCCGTGGAGGAGACGCGGGTCGGCGCCGTGACCTCAGGGGTGTCCCGCCCCCTCTCCATCAGCTCTATCGCCTCCTCGTCCTCATCCTCTTCCGGAACCAGCAGCTGCTCCGGCGGTGCAGGACGCCGATTGGGCGCTGCCCCCAAGTCTTCTGCGTACCTGGCGTCTATTGAATCCTTGGAGGACGACAGCGACGACCCAGAGAGTGGTGGCAGCGGCGGCAAACAACGCCTACATCATCAGAAACCTCTTAGTAGCCGTGCCGAACGGCTGAAGGGCGGCAGTGGTGGATCTCAAGGTCAGTGGACACGCGTTAATACAGGCATACCTCAGAGATATTGCGGGTTCGGTTCCAGACCACCGCAATAAACCGAGTAAACGAATTTTTTAGTTTCCCAGTGCATACATTTTAACTAACTAGATGGCTTACCGAACCCGAAGGTTCATCACCGAACTAACCAAGGCCCTTCACCGGTCCCTGTCCTGGGCCAACAAAATCCAGTCTCCTTTATCTCCTATCTCCCATAGATACCACCTGACATTATCCTCAAATGGTCTTATTAATGTTATATAATTTACCTGATTGATTTTCGCACAAAACTCCACGTTGTTAAAGGGCGCTGACATCGCTTCTATCTACAATTCTTATTTTCATGTTAAAAATCATTAAAAGTGCGAGTTGGACGTAGGAGACACCTTCATTGTCATGATTTTCATAACGAAATTTGTTACTGTTTTTCTTTGTCCGAAATCAAGTTTGAAACAAAAACAGTTTTACTTTTACTTTCTTGGGGGACAAACGGAAGACCTCACGTGACTTAATCAAGTTTGCGACAGAGTCATTGCCAATGTAGAGCAGGCGTGGTTTAAGATAACATTCATTAAATAGAACTCATCACAGCAAAGAAGTTAACTGGAGTAGTCAGAATGACATGCTTCTTTTCAGGGCCGGTTTAATGTTGTTTCTATCTTTATGATATCCGGTTCATACTCTGCAACAATAAGAGCCATTATGGTCGGTATGACGTTGTTAGCGACTTATCGTGGCGCCATCTTGGAAACAGAGAGTGTCTTTGTTGCAACAGACCTAGAAATGTCGCATCCAAGATGGTGTGTGAGCGCAGAACAGAAAGTGTATGGAAATATGGATAGATAGAGAAAGAAGATGCGAGGAAGGAGGGATGCAGGACGTAATGTAATAACTTGTGTAAACAGTTGTACCATTCTCGGCGGCATCAAAAAAACCCAGCGCGATCTTATTCGGAAATCTCAGCGATGACTGGGTAAGGCTTGGAGACTTCTCTTTATTTCCTGTCACTTGTATCCTTCTTCCTTTTTTCTTGTCCTCGCATCCTTTTTTTCTTCTTCCGTCCTTTTCTGTTTTCCCTTTCCTTGACATTTCATTTCTTCCTCCTTTCGGTCTTTGCCTTTATCTTTCCATTCCTTATACTTTTCTTCCTTCCATTCACGCTTATATCTGCCTTTGTCTTATTTTTCTGTTTATTTATCTCCTTTCTACCCCCCAACAATTCGTTTTTCTCTTTGTTTTCAGTATTTGTCACCATCATCTTATTCGCTTCATTTCTAGATCACAATTTTCTTTTTCGATTAGATTTAGCGAAGCCTCAATCGAGTACAGGCGATTCGTTATACGCGCTTTCGCTAGCCGCGTTTTCGCAAACCCAGGGTTTTATTTCACTGTTATGAGGAGCATCAATATTCTGTCCGCTGCCGAATTTTAAAGCCTGAGTCGAACATTGTCAAAGCTTGTCAGGGAATGTGGGGCAGATGATAAGCTTAGCATCAAATTCTGGCCTCCAGTTTAACATAAAATGGCTATTATACGTTTCACATTTTACGCGTTTTGGTTGTACGCGGCGATTCGCATGAATGCAACCAGAATTATAACGATT